>NC_133372.1:1027321-1301017 GCF_049309525.1 Garra rufa | reverse complement strand
TCTTTTATCCAGAGAGACTTGTAGTGCATTTGTTTATTTAATCAGTTTATGCATTCTCTGGAAATTTACCCTTTGACCTGATAAGTGAGCGATTTTACTTATATTACTGGATGAATTGATTTATTTCAATTAACAATTTGTATTTTTATTATGTTGCTGTTGTCCCCATTTTATGAAACCATTAAGCCGTAGGAGGTCATGCGTCACATTGATTTTACCACTTTGCTGTAAAAACAACCCGTGGTAAAATCACAGTAATGCATGACCTCAATTTATTTTTTCTGTCAATAGGGAGTTCTCAAATAATGAATAGATAGTGTTGTTTATCGCATGCATTGTGTTAGCACCCGATTCACTTAAGAAATTATGCAAATCTGGTAACTCGCAAACACTTGAAAATAAAAACCCTGTGCCGAATGCAATTTGCATGGTGCAATTCCCCATCCAGACACCTGAATCGACTCTTTAAAAAGCAGTGTGTGCTTGACTGCATGGCACATCTTATGCTTGCATGATTTGATTCTCATTTACAGCCACGATAAGTAGAAAACGTTTCTTTTAAACAAATTTTACTGCCGGGTTAAACTGAATAAAACTCAGGTTTTTGTACTAAAATAGAGCCAAACTTGCTTCCAAGTGTTTACTTCAGTCATTTTTTTCTGCTCTGCAGCCGTGGACGTTTGATAAAAAAGTTCTGGAACCAAAAAAAGGGCTATGAAGTAACAGAACTGAAGAAAGGGAGAGGAGAGGAAAGCAAAGCAAGCAAAGTCTTGTTCCTACACTATGACTAATTTACAAGTTTTCTTCCTGGGATAAAAAGAACAAGGGTGAAAAGAGGAGAGATGAGATGAGAGGGGCGTTTGATATGTGTCTCTCAGGACTGCAGCGATGACAATTACACCAGGTTGAGGCTCGTGTCTGCGGTCAGTTCCAATGCTCATGCTAACAAGCCCCGATCCTCTGCCGGCTGCGCCGAGGAAGACTCCACACACAAACGAAAAGGAGGAAGGACGAGAAGCACAAAACACAGCTGAGGCCCTAAAACAAGACCGGTGGAGATTGCTACAGAAAATGCATCAATGACAGCCAATGATCAAGGTGAAATATTCCTTCTCTCTCTTTCTCTGTGCTTTTGTTCGGTAGTAATGACCTGTTTTGATTCATCTTTCGTTTTGCTCTACCTTTTCTCTTTGGCCTTCAGTCATAAACTCACCACGGCCCAGTCCCCCCGTTTTCTTTGCATTATTTTTTCTCTTCCTTTTTTTCCCACCATCCCCCTTTTCCTGCCAGAGCCGTCTTCCAGAAGCTTCATCCCACAATGGGCATCTAAACTCATTAAGTAAATTCTCAGAGAGTCATTAACGGGGCTTTTCTCTGGGCCTGAGATCTCATCCTTAATTAGGTGAGCGTTTTTGACAGGACACAAAAACAAAAGGCGAGCAGCGTTTTTGAAAAGGAGCAGGTCCCGCCAAGGGCCTCACGTTCTCCACTGCTAATGACTGGCTTCTTTAAAAGAAAGAGTGAACGGGGAGGGGAGGAGTGGCGAGGAGAGCCGGGGAGGGCGGAGGAGAGACGCCGAGAGGAGCTCTAGCCCAGACAATGGCCCCTGCTCACGGGGAGTCACGCTGCTCTGCGCTCCCTCACCAGGTGACCGTGTGTCCTCATTATTAGACAACGGCCGCTCGGATGGGCCGGGGTAAACAGTGGGCCGTGCGGGTGGAGGGGTTGTACCTGTGGGTAATCGGGGTCTGTTAAGATGATTCTCAAGGCTTGTGTCTTGGCGAGCTGTAATGCTGTTCTGACACTGGTGGGTGGAGGTCTTCCAGTGGATGTAGTGGACTATGGTTGGGTGTTTGGCTGGTGTCTGATTAGCTTGTTGTGTAGAAGGTTTTGGTTTGGCGTAGAACTGACAGATGACTACTTAAAGTGTTTGTTTCATTGGTAAAGGGTTTGGTTCAGGGCTTTAACCACCACAGACAAGTCCCCCCAATAAATAGAAATGGCCACAAATTCCACTGCAATGTTTAAAATTCTTGCACTGAGCTGCTGCACTCCATTATGATGATTTAAATGTTTAAGAAGTTTAAAAGTTGCATTTTAAACCTCACCACGCTCATCAGTGTCAAAATGATCGAGATGGCTAATCAAATCAAAGTAGGTGGGGTTTACTGTTTACAGAAGCAATGCATATTCCAGTGCGAGCTTTTAAAGAGAGGTAAATAGTGAAATGTTTAATATTTGACAACTGTTTTACTGTAGAAATGTTTTGTGTTTTTGACATATTAGGCATGCAAATGAAAGTGCCATTTTTAAAATATTACTTGCATGTTAATGACCTTGTTAATGGCCTTGGTTTGGTTGGGTGCATGCTTAAATGATCATGGTTTGGTTAAACTAGATATTTCTTTGGTAGAGGCGTGGGTTGGGTGTTGTCTGGATTTCGTTGGGAGCATTGGGTGCTTCTCATTTCTTATTTGCATCCTTGTTTCCGTTCTTTACATCTTAGCTCCTCTCTCTTAGAATATGAGGGAAGGACGCAAGGAAAGGAAATGAGGACTAAGGAATCAAAGGATGATGGAATATTCTTGACCACTCAAGTGGCACTTTATGCTGAAAAAGACTTGTGTATCCTCTCTCATGACTCCTCAGGAAGCCTCCTCACTCCTCGATCCTTTCCTCCTCATGGTGCAACTAGAGAATTGTGCTACAAGATGGCTGAGCTCATTTTCCAGGTCATAGGATGGAGGACTAGTTTGAATTAGTTTGATATTTCATTTTCATGAATTTTTGGGTATGTGTATGAATTATGGTTTGTAAAGTGTTTCAGTTTTATTTGGTGTTGGAGCACTTTTGGGGTTTTGTTGGGAGTACCATTGACAGATGTTTTTTTTTTTTTTGCTGTTATATGTGGAGGGGGTTATGTGTGGAGTTTGTGGTCTCTGCCAGACGTTTGTTGTAGACGTCAAAAAGTGAATTCTGTAAAAGACAATTTCTCCCTTTGCGTTGAACTTTGAGCATCGTAACTTTGCAGATTTTGTTTATGCTGAAACAACTACATTACACACTAACTAAAGTTAAAAAGGTGAAATCACAATCCATGACCCCTTTAATACTTCTATCTTTCACTCAATTTCCGGGATATTGAATACGATTTGAGGGCATCAGGGATCCGTTATCAATGCACTGGAGACTTGCGGACCTTCCAGGTGAGGTGGTATGTCTGGTATTATATGTAGAGGGGTTTGATTTGTTAAAGGGGTTTGTTGGTGTTTGAATACCTAAAGGGTTTTAGTTTCATTGGAATAAGATTTGGTTTGGTTTTGGGTTTTAGTTTGGTTGGGAGTACTATGTGTAGAAGGTTTTAGTTTTATTAATGGATGAACCTTTGGGTAGGTAATGTGTAGATGGTTTGGTTGGTAGATGGGTTTTGTTGGGTGTTTGACTATTTAAAGTGTTTCTGTTTCAAAGGCATAAGGGATTGGTTAAGTAACTACTGGTAGAGGGTTATATTTTGGTGTATGACTGGTAGAGAGGTTTGGCAGAGGCATTTAATTGGGTGTTTCCAACCTGATCTCATGAGAATTTATACATTGTCACGGAACTGTATTAGTGTTTCATCAGAAGAGAAAATGGGTTTGGATGGGTGTTGGACCACTTATGGGATAGCAATTGGGTGTTTAGTGGTTTAGTATTGTGTGTGGAGGTGTTTAGTTTGGTTGACTGACTTGTAATTGCCTTTGGTCAGGATGGAAAGCATGGCATCGCTCTCTCTCTCTCTTTCTCGCCCACACACATCTACAAGGCTCAAACAGGTGGCAGGTGTATTGTGTGCTTCAGCTACTGTTCTCCGCTTCTCTCTGCCTGTCTGTTTCTCAGGTGTACGGGGGCTTGTTAGGAGGGCTGATGCTGCTGTGCAACATTTGGTTATTTCTAACAGCTCCACTGTGTGTGTGTGTGTTCCTCTTTGTACCTCAGAGAATTAGTACTTGGTAATTACCAACAGGTGGATTGTTTGAGCTGTGCTGCGTTTCATTCTGTCATCAGGAACAAACCTGTTCCACACACACAGACCGCTGCCCCTCGCCTCCCATAAGCCTCATTATGACTCTGACTTACAGTGTTTGCTTAATTTAGGTAATTAAAGTTGCTGATGCTGAATCTGGCTTTGACTTTATGCATTTTATTTGCTTGCAGACCTCCTCTGTTGTGGAAACATTGCATTGGCAAATGGGAACATTTAGAATTGCGTGTGTGAGTTGTTTTGCTGTTACTGTGGGGGCGAATTTTCTGTCCTGAAAAGGAGAAGTAAATCCTGACAAAACGGAGCATAAAGGTGACAAAATGTCTTATTTTATGCCCAAACCTGCCATTATTTGTTTTTTGGGTCAGGTGGAAGGTAAGGAATAGAAGTGAGAAAGACAAAATAATTTTAGACAAAAGCACCAGACCAACAGGTGAAGTGCAGGTGAGTTAGATAAGCGTGAGTCATACTGAAAGACAGGTGAATCATAAGTTATCCTCCAAAAATCTAGTTGGAATGCTTATGTAGGCAGTATTGTAGTGCATTATTGGAGCAGCAGAACATCTATTTCTAAAAGACAGGAAGCACAAATTATACAGTCTTAAGACGTTTACTTACAGCCAATTTTTCAGACAGCACTGTATATTTCCTTTGTGGAGAAGGTAATCCCAGATTGCATTGCAATAATATTTGTAAACACATGGCACATTGTCAGAGAAATGTTGATAACATTGCTACTTTTAATCGGCAAGGATGCATTAAATTGGTTAAAAGTAACAGAAAATACATTTATAATGTTACAAAGTATTTTTATTTTAAATAATTTGCTGTTTCTACTCATTAAATAATCCTGAAAAATAAAATATATGATGTTTTCCACAAAGATATGAAGCAGCACAACTGCTTTCAAAATTAATACTAATCATAAATGTTTCTTGTGCAGGAAATCAGCATATTGGAATTTCTGAAGGGTCATGTGACACTGACGACTGGAGTAATGATGCTGAAAATTCAGCTTTGATTACACTTGAACATATATTCACATAATAAAGTTATTTTAAATTGTCATAATATAGTATAATTTTACTGTATTTTTTTTAGTTGATAAATGCAGCCTTGGTGAGCAGAAGGGACTTTAGTTTCCTGTCATTCAGTATCTCTTAAAGAAAGAGGCTCAAGCTCAAGCAGTGTAGTTATTATAAGAGACTTATAAGTGGTAAATGAGCAGTGTAGCTGAGTTTGCCAGAGATTGAAGCGTCTCTCCTGGAGATGGGTGAAGTCACACTGTGCGCCGAGGCCTGTTAGCGCTGCCAGCTCCGGTGACGGATCCATCACAACTCCTGGAATTAACCAGGAATTACTGAATGCTTGGAGAACCTGACAACAGCAGAAAATATTCCTGGGTCCTGCGTGTGTGTTCGCAGACTTTGCTTTAGTAATACCCCTCAGAGTGAGATTTAGGTGAGCTGTCAGCGAGCAGAGAGAGAAAGAGGCGAGTCTCATCCCCAGACGCTCCGCAGGAGACTGCTTCTCTGCTATATTTTATCCCGGGCGTTTTATAGACGGCACGGCTGCCAGTGAAAACCACGAATAAATAACATATTATTTGCCATGAGAATAGAACACATTTCACTTCATTCTTGCATTTGAGTAACAATGTACGGCCTGTCCCCCGGTTACACCGTGAATATCACCGTCAGCAGCCGCTAACAATGCAGGAATTATGACAGCGCTGAAAGCAATCGAGCATTTTACCTTTAGTGCCGAATTGCTTTTTATTGTAAAACTGCAGAATGGGTGATTTAAAAAAAAAAAAAAACTGGTTGAGTTGGTGAACTCTGGGCTTGATGTTCTGGGTGTTTGTTATGATAGTAAATGATGTGTTTTTGTGTGGTCTGTAAAAGCTGGCACAGCTCTTTTTCTCCGTGTTGTTTGGTTTGTTATAGGTCTGCGTTCCCACTCCTGATTTTTCTGACATCAAATTGAAAAATACACCATCTGGACACAAAACACCATAGTGACTTTCCATCTCTAAATGGATCAGGGTTAAGCCAAACTGCCATATTTTTCTTAATACAAGTCACATTTTTATTATCTGAAATGTTTGGCGAATGACATTCTAAAGTGTCTTATATAATGCATTTAACATTTCACAAATGCCGCTCGTTTCTGTTTCAGTTTTGTTGTCGCATGCCGTTTACAATAATTTTTGAATGGTACTATATTTTATGTTCTTTTATACTTGCATTTTTCATTCCTGTTCTAGGAATTGTAAACGCAACCCTGTTCTGAATACCGTTAAATTTAAAGAATTTATTTTGGAGCAAGTAGTATTACAGTATGTTTGCAAACTTATGGTTTTAGGTACTGGTATTTTACATTATTTTTGAGTGTAATAACAACATTTTGATGCAACTTATTTATGGTAGTCTCATCCTCAGTACATTCACTGATTGTCTGATGTGCATTGCATGCAATTACCAGAAAGCTCTTGTGAAAAACACTCCAGCAACCTTAAATATACCTTAAATGGCACCATTTAATATTCCAATAATTTGATTAAAGGTTTGTAACTTTTTTTTAAAAAACATGTTAATTTTTATTTTTTAATAAAGACATTTAAAATGGCAGTTTGAACAGTGAAAATGCTTATTCTACTTTGTTTTGCCTTTGGGAAATAATACATTTATATAATAATAAATATTTCATATTTTTGCAACAAAAGTTTGCATTTGTCTAATAATCTATTTCAGATTTACCCGCTTCTACACTCTTAAAAATAAAGGTTCCAAAAGGGTGTTGCAGTGAGGCCATAGAAGAACCATTTTTGGTTACGCAAAGAACCTTTCAGTGAACAGTTCTTAAAAGAACCATTTTGAAGAACATTTTAGAACCTTTTTTTGACTATAAAGAACCTTTTCTGCATTTGAAAGGTTCCATGGATGTTCAGGGTTCTTCATGGAACTATTGATGCCACAAAGAACCTTTATTTTTAAGAGTGTAAATGACATGCAAAACATTTAGAAGGTTTCTTCTTGTCCAAGTGTGCACTTCCAAATAAAGTGGAACAAACTTCATGCCAGAAAGTTTGGCATTGGGAAACTAGGACCAAACATTCCCAGCCAGTACCTTCAAGTACCTTCAAGTCATTTATTTTGGAAGGATTTGGACATGTTACACTTGACGGCAAACGGTGTCAGTAATGGATCTGTGTGTTTTGTCTGATCTGCGAATGAGAGCGGAGGGAGTATCGTGTTGTGTTATATCACGGTCTCCGAGCGAAGTCTTGAATAACACTATAAGACACGCTCCGCTGACAGTGACTCATAAAGCTGAGAGCACACGAATCAGGGGAGAAATACAACATCTACAGGATGTTTAAACAGAGCATAATAATATTTCATAATACAAGCCTCTCGTGTGCATTAGCACCTGCACTGGAGTCCAAGAAATCACCTCGTTACCATAGTAATGCCAGTATTAGAATAACACAGCAATAAAACGGAAGAAGAGTGTGTGTGTTTGTGTGTGTGTGCTGATATTGCACATTTACGCACATCCACATGCAACATAAACATTCAGTTGTGTTGACAAGCATAATTTTCTGTTTTTGTAAAGTATGAACGAACACTGAACATTCTTAGAATTGTTAGAAAACACAATCTATGAGTTATTAGGAACACTGTAGATTAATTGTACATTGATAACCACAGTTTAAACCAATACCAGTGTTGATATACACTCTTAAAAGTAAAGGTGCTTTAAAAGGTTCTTCACAGCGATGCCATAGAAGAACCATTTTTGGTTCCACAAAGAACCATTCAGTCAAAGGTTCATTAAAGAACTATCTCTTACTTACCTTTTTATGAATTTGAAGAACCTTCTTTTGCCACAAAGAATCTTTTGTGAAACAGAAAGGTTCTTCAGATGTTAAAGGTTCTTTATGGAACCATTTAGACAAAAAAGGTTCTTCTGTGTCATCATGAAGCACCTTTATTTTTAAGAGTGTAGGTGACTGTAGTGTTTCTTCAGTAGAACACAAACGGAGATTTTTAACTCAAAGCGTTGCAGTCTGTCAGTCATATAATGGCAGTCAATGGGCACCAAATCTTTAAAAAACCATACACAGACAAAACCAAATTAAACCCTGCGGCTCGTGACGATACACTGAGGTCTTAAGACACAAACGATCGGTCTGGGCAAAAAACTGAACAGTATTTACATCATTATTTACCTCTGATCCACCGCAACTTTCAACTGTATTGAACGCGTTCACAACAGTCGGCGTGTGACGCTAAAGAAGAGTAGAAAATAGTCTTTTTGTCCTAATAAAGTAAACTTTAATAAAAGTTTAACTTCATGTAAATTAAGTAGTGGTTTAACCAATGTGATTCACCTTCTGTGAGATACTGGAGCGGCAAATGCTGTTCCTGAATGAGAGTATTTAAGTAAATCTTTGATTTTAAAGGAAACTGATTCCTTGTCAATTTGATAATAATGTGTTAATTGTACTAGCAATACATCCCGTTTGTGATTGTGCTATTCTACTATCCAGTATCCAGCAGTAGAAACGCCCACCTTGACAAGCAATACAGTTAGTGGTGATCTCCAGCTTTAAGACTGCTGTTAGTGTGCTGTGGTCTGTACTACAGAGCTGTTATTATGAGCTGGATCTTATTAGAACAGATTCCACAGGCTGATCCAATCATCCACCTCAGCTTCTAAAGACCCGGAGGGAGAGCATATGTGTGTGTGTGTGTGTGTGTGTGTGTGTGTGTGGTAGCTTGTTCCTCCTTGTAACAATAGCAGAGGTGACTGGGCCTACAAGAGCACTGACAGCTTTACGACCCTTGTGCCAGAGCGAGGAA
Organism: Garra rufa; assembly: GCF_049309525.1. NCBI lineage: Eukaryota > Metazoa > Chordata > Actinopteri > Cypriniformes > Cyprinidae > Garra > Garra rufa. The sequence goes on along the minus strand of NC_133372.1, from coordinate 1,292,128 downwards.
GAGAATTCTGGGAAAAGAGTTCTGGACTCAGTCCCAGACAAGCAGGTAGTTGTGTGTGTGTGTGTGTGTGTGTGTGTGTGTGTGTGTGTGTGTGTGTGTGTGTGTGTGTGTGTGTGTGTGTGTGTGTGAGGTTGGGCAGGTAGTGTTTCACACAGGCTTGTTTGAATTTACAGTACTAAAGAGCCTGAAGAATCCACATCAGGTCTTTCTTCAGTTGAGCAGCGCCAGGGATCGAAACACAGCCACTTTCATACCTTAATGCTTCATTCCTCAGCCCCAAAACGGCTTACTTAGGAGCTGAAAAACTGCCATTCAATCTCAGTTTGTTGTTTAATATGATACTTAATGGAATTTGATTTAGTTATCGGACAAAACTCTGAGAGCCAAGTGCAAGCATCTGATAGTAAATGACTTCAACTAAATATTCAACTAAATATCTTTAAATGATTGAATGCCATAAACATCACAAACTCCGTAATCCACTTACTACTTCATTGGAAGCACTCCTAGGTTTTTCTGGCTTCCATTGTGCACTGAAACTTTCTAGTCGGACTTAAACACGACAGCGACTTTGAGTGAACCGCTCAGACCAAACTCATGTTCAGTATGTTCACGGATCGTCTGATGCATTTTGTGCTCAAAACAGGAGGCTCTGCAGACTCCAGCTGCTAAGCGCAGCTTTCAGGAATCAAGGTTCACTGGTTTTTATTAACATGCTGGAAAACCAAATTGTCTTTAAACTAGGGATGCACGAATGTTCGGCAACCGAAAGTAGTCATCCGAAAATAGCAAAAAAAAAAAAGCTCTTTTGGCTGATTAAGCAAAAAGGCTGCATAAATTATACCGAACAATGACGTGACATGATCAAATAGAGGTGTGCACTAATGCAGCAAACATGTGGGCAGTGTGGAGGCATTTTAAACTGTCCAAGAAATACCAGCAGCACGAGACTGTTTGTACTGCATCACATGTCTTCCATGAGAAGAGAAAGGGCTGGTTGTTGCTGGTTATTCTATAATGACTGAAATCATCAAATGGCCTTAAACCATTAGTAAATAAACTACAGAACGTTATGTTGTCTAATACATGCACTAATTGTATTTATTCTGACAGCGCTGCATGAGCTCCTTAGCCAGGGTTCAAAGTCCAAAGCGGAAGAAAATCTGTGTGATGAGAATCATTCATAAATCTGCTGCTGTCAGCAAAAAGTAGGACTGAGTTCTTCTTACGGGTTTCCACCAAAATAAAAGTCAACATTTATAAATGTTAGTATTGTAATTTTACTGTTGTTCTGTAAAATAAAATTAAAAAAAGTAAGATAAAAATAGTGATAACAAACATTACAACAGCTCTATTAATACATTTATGATATCATTCTCTTTTGCTCAGCAAGGCTGCATTTATTTGTACATTAAAAACACATGCCTGATTCAAGAAGGGCATCTTAAAAATGACCAAAGAATATTATTTTACTAACTTATTAATTTAAATTGTTTAATTAAGTTAAATTGTGCTTTGTTGGTAGGCTATAATGTCTACTAGATGTAAAAAATTTTTTATTTTTTTTCAGTAAATATTTTAAATTGTTGTTTTGTAATTGATTTATTTTTTTGAAAAGCAAGACAAAACTGTAAAAAGCACATTTTGGCTATTTAATTTATGTAATGGTGAAAAAAAAATTGGCAAAATACATGGGGGAAACACAAAAAACCATGTTTGGTAATCGGCCTTCGGCCCAGTTTTTAATTTTATTCTGCTTCGGCCAAGAATTTTCATTTCGGTCATCCCTAATATCTTGTGTGTTTGGTGCTAAATGTCTTAAACTACTCTGGAAAAAAGGATTTTCTTACTCAGTATTGTTGTCATGTTTTCCAGTATCTCAACATTCTTAAATCAAGATATAAAGTCTTGTTTTCTAAAACATATCAACATTTAATTGTATTTAAAACAAGAAAAAAATAGACTTCATTTGAATTAAAAACAAAATTATTTTTCTTGCTTAAAGCATAAATTAACTTTTCTTTTCATTTCTTTTTTCAAAGACTTTTAATGTAGTCATTTTGCTTCTCAAGTTTTTTTTTTTTTTTTTTGAATACATTTCTGTATAAATAAGAAAATCTAGTCACAGTCTGGTAACTTTTAAGCACAATTTTGTTTCATAAGCTGATATAATCGTGAGAAACTGATTCCAGGAGTTGCGTATCCATCAACTAATGGAATTTGAACAGGTGATTCCAGCAGCTTGTGTCATTTTTGCAGGCTTTATACGTCAGACAGTCACCGAACGTTTCACAGGTGAGCCACGTGAGGCTGAGACGACATCAAAACCGCTTTATTAATGACAGCAGATCAGTTTGGCCCTTCACCCCTGTCTGGAGGAGGAATACTAATAATGAAAACAGTTGTACATATTCCCAAAGCACATTACAGAGAGGAAAAAAGCCTCTTAACATGTAGCATTGACATGCCTTTAAAATGCATCACCAGTGATGACTTTTGAAGGGATTTTGTTAAGGGAAAGGACACATCATGCAGATCCCTTTCGTTTACACCTGTGTGCATTGCAGTGCAATTATTAGAGGATTAAACAAGACAGATGTTCAAATCAGCTGTAAATGGGGTCATGCAGGTGTTAGTTAAATCCAGTATTGGGGGAACGCAATACTAGTAGTGCAAGTTATGTAATCAGATTACTTTTTTATGTAACTAGTAATGCATTACTCTTTAATTTACAAGAAAAATATCTGAGTTACTTTTTCAAATAACTAACACCAGTTACTTTGTTTTCCATGTATTGACAGCTCTCCTGTGCCAGTGTAGAGAGAAATTCATTTACTCATCTCACTTGCACAAAAACAGACTCAGTATTCCTCAAAATAAATAAAAGCAGTGAAATCCAAACTCAGAACATAATGCAAACCTGCAATGATTAAATATGCTAAATAACAATATTCTTTATGTATTTAATGATGAAATGCTACCATACTAATAAGCAAAATGACTTTAGTTAACATCACATTTGTTTTTATTGCTGAAGTAAGTCTTCTCTTGTGTCATATTCTGCAATCCAGATTTTTTTCAGCAAAAATGCTTTTCTTACTTGTACTTTTTTGTCTTGTTTCCAGCCAAAATAAAAATAAAAATTCTTAAATCAAGAAGGATTTTCTAGATTTTCTTGTTTTCAGAAAGAAACAAGTCAAAATTAAGTGTGTTTTTGCTTGAAACAATCAAAATAATCTTGTTTTTTTTTTTTTAAATATGATTTTTTTGCTTACCCCATTGGCAGATTATTTTGCTGGTTCTAAGCAAAAACTCACTTAACTATTAATAATTAATATTAAATATTAATAATTTTTACTTGTCTAGAAAATCCTTCTTGATTTAAGAATTTTTAGGTATTTTTGTTGAAAACAAGACAAAAAAATCTAAGAATAGCATTTTTTGTAGTGAAGGTTTTGAGCTGCGCTTTATTCATTTCACTTTAGGTGTGAAAGTGTTTTTACATTTGCCAAAAAATAGAACTTTTTAAACTTAAAAATAAACAAGCAAGCCCAGATGAGAAAAAGTAACGCAAAAGTAATGTAACACGTTACTTTTCATTTAAGCAACTAATGCAATAAGTAACTTTTTTAGGTAGTAATGGAATATTGTAATGCATTACTTTTAAAAGTAACTTTCTTCAACCCTGATCTGCAAGAGCTCTGATTACTGTGACTTTTAATGTTTTATTCACCGCTCAACCTTTACAAACCGGGTAATATTTAAGAGCAGAACTCCTCGAACGCACATGAAACGGCGTGTTGAATAATACAAGAGATGCTAACGGGAAGGATTCTGCTAAAACAGTGTTAATTTCAAAGAACAGAGAGAATAACTGTGCCTTCTCATGCTGCCGAGGAAATACGAGCGCTCTTATGTAATCGTATTTGTGTAAAAACTGAATCGCCGTGAGTGTGTCGGATTGATGTTTTCTCCTGGAAATTGATTCTTTTCTGAGGTGAAGTTGAACATTCTTACCTCAAACGTGTGATTCTGAGCCGGGATAAAGAGATCAAACCAGCGTTACAGAACAATACAGACATCAGGAGCAATTTGCCGGAGCGAGGATAGCGATCTAACCTGCCTCTCTCGGCGCTGAGCGCTCCGCTCCGCACAGGTGACAGTTGATAGACTCGTAATCTGCATTTCAAAGGCGCTCGGAGCGCAGGAACACGAGAGCCGCTTAACTCTGGCACGCTTTCATAGCGCTCCACACTGATGCTCCGCAGATATTTATGAAATCCCTCCTCTGACATTATGCAATCGCTTAAAAGACACGTTTCTAGGTGGAGAAGAAGGTGAGCGTTTTATTCTCACTCAGCTTGCCACACACAGAATTGCTGTGATCCTTCTGTGTGTGACGAGGGTTTATTCTGGATGTACGCGGATCCGTCTGCACCTGTGGTGCTGGAAAGAACTAGTTTAAAACAAGGAATTTTAGTATGCATTTACGTTGTAGAAAACCTGACAAATCCTAGTTCTAGGGTCAGTTTATGTCTTGAAACACTCAAAGGTCAGAAGGTCACCTCAAAAGATTTGACCTTTTCAACTTCTTGAAGTGAATGTAAATTGTTTTCTGTCTCTGGATGACTGTGTGTGTTAAAATAGTTGCTGTTTTAAATACTTTTATTCACCCAGAATGCATCAAATTGATCAAAAGTGACAGTAAAGGTATTTAAAATGTTACAAAAGATTTCTATTTCAAATAAATACTGTTCTTTTGAACTTGAAAATAAAATGTATCACAGTTTCCAAAATATATTGGGAAGCAAAACCCTGCAAAACATGCTTTTCTTGTTTCCAGACAAAATATCCCAAACATTTTTAAATCACGAAGGGCTTTCTAGACGAGTAAAAATTGTCTTGTTTTCAGAAACAAACAAGACAAAATTAAGTGCGTTTTCGCTTGAAACAAGCAAAATAATCTGCCAATGGGGTAAAAAAATAAGAATCTTGTTTTCTGTTTGAAATAAGATTTTTTTGCTTACCTCATTGGCAGATTCTTTGGCTTATTCTAAGTAAAAATCACTTAATTTTGACTTTTTTTTTTTCTGAAAACAAGAAAATAATTTTACTAATATTTGTATAGAAAATCCTTCTTGATTTAAGAATTTTTAGATATTTTGTCTGGAAACATTTTTTTGCAGTGAACTCTTTTCGACATCATTATAATCAGAAATGTTTCTTAATCAGCAAATCAACATGAGTAATGATCCTGAAAATTCAGCTTTGATCACAGAAATAAATTACATTTGAACTAATATTTACATAAAAAACAGCTGTTTTAAATTGTAATAATATTTCACAATTTTACTGTTTTTATTGTATTTTTGATCAAATAAAGCAGCCTTGATGAGCAGAAGAGACTTCTTTCAAAAACATTAAAATAACTTACCAACCTTCACAACCTTTACAGACATTATTGAAATTTAAATGTGTTTGTTTATCAGAAAAGTTTTTTTTTTTTTTTTGAGGTTAAAAAAGGCATTAGAAAAGTTGCTTTTGCAATTTAGTTTCTTTAAATGCTCTTCATGGACTGTAGAGGAAGATTTGAGGTCTGAAAGTTGTATGTTTACATTGTGCAGGGAACTCTGATCTCAAAAGATGTGATTCCTCCCTATTTGACTCCTTTGAATCAACCCAGCTTGTAGAGTTTGTACTGAGCGGCTGGTTGTTTTACCGCGGGAGGCCAGGTGATATATGCGTTTGGGATGTTCTGCTCTGGGGATTTCTCTTTACTGGCGTCTGTAAATGTTCTGCACTGATGTTTCTAATTAGAGACGAGTCCAAACGGGGTTTTCTGCCCTCATGCCTAAAATAAGCACAGGCCTTTCTGAACGCCTCCGTCTGCTCCTGCCGAGGTTTCAGCAGGCAGTAATTCAGAGTTGATGTGAGAAATTATATTTTATGAGGCAGGAGGTCACAGGAGCCAAACGCGCGGCTAACTGGGACCACCGACAAACACACACTTTTCCACTCTTCTATCACACACTCTTTAGGGCTCCGCCGGGGAGACGTTTAGTGTGAGCGGCTCCCGTCCAGAAAACCAAATCCAGCCGTATTTTCGTGGTAGCATTCACACTGTTATTCACTGGAGAAGGACATGATGCTGAATGCTGACTATTTTTCTTTTTTTTTTTAATATGCCTAATTGAGACAATAAATGAGAAAATCACTTCTGAAATGCTGCCAAAAATAGGTGTTGCTATTTTTCTCTTTAAGATGTTTTTACAGTGAAGTTTTAAAAAAAGGTCTGGATGAACTGGGAAGGAGTTTTGCATTGTGAAAGCTACAATTAGCATAATATGCAATCATTTTTTTCTCTGATTTGAATGCTTTAAATGTTAATACAGATATTAGTCACAAAAATATTGTCTCACAATTGTTCATAAGCAAACAATTGGTGTAAAATCAATTTTCACTTTCAACATGTCAGTAAATTTTGCAATTTAATACTTACAAATAGCAAGTAACACATTTAATTAAATGTGATATTTTATAATAGAAAGACTGAAATAGTATTTTCTTGGAAAACATGCTCCAATAATGTTTAATTTTTTAATGACAACTTAGATATTACTAAAGTTAAAACTGCAATAAATACATAAATAATCATAATAAAAAATACTTAAAATTTGTTTTATTAAAACTAATTTCTCACAAGTTTAGTTTATTTTAGGTGTTTATTTTAGGTACTAAAATAAAAACTAAAACTGAAATAAACATTAATAAAAGCTATATATTTGACATTTAAACATTAGCAACTAAAAATATATTAAAAAAAATACTAAAACGTTCACTAAATTTAAAGTTAATTGAAAAAAACAATAAAAAAAATACATATAAAACTGTAAATATCTCAATAATACTACAATTCTAAAAACTGATTCTGTTAAAAATGTTAACAGTGAAGATACAAAGGGAAGCTGTAATGGATGTGTGTTAAAATGTCTTCAAAGACAATAAATGTGAAAATTACTACTAAAAAGCCACCAAAACAGGCATTGCTTTTATGACCTGCAAGTTTTTAATAAATGGTCATAACAGTAACAGTGCACATACAAAGGACAGCAGAGAGGAGAGAGAGAGAGAGAGTGTGTGTGTGTGTGTGTGTGTGTGTGTGTGTGTTAGAAAATCAAAGTTTGCTTCTGAAGAGTGTCCCCTGTGTCCTCAGTGGTCTGTGCTGTGTTTTGGGAGTGAAGTTCGTTTCTTTGCTGGAGTTTGAAGGTACTGAGTTTATCTGCGACCTACAGCTGGTGTCCTCCACGGCCAAACACTAACTCCAACGAAAGCTGAGCGCTCAGATCCCCTCACGGACCCTGAAGAAGCGCTGGGCCGTCTGGAGCGCCGGTGACAAACGTCCTTCTTCCCCCACAGGCCTGTCAGCGGCTCCAAAACTCCTGTCTGTTTCTGCCGTCAGACAGCGACGACCTTATTAAGCACACAGACTAGTTAACCTTCACTAAATCACTAAATCAGGGATTAACTTTTAGTGTTTCCTCATTTTATTACTGTAGGAAGTACGTCTGCAGGAAACAGAGTTATTAAAGGAACTTTTTTAAATACAAATGTCTTTATAATATATAAATATTATTTTTGACTTCCAAAAGTTTGCGGGTTAGTAAGAAAGTACTACTTTTATTTATCAGGGATGCATTAAATTAATCAAAAGTGACAGTAAAGGCATTTATAATGTTACAAAATGTTATTTTTTAAATAAATACTGTTATTTTGAACAGTATTTATTTAAATGCATAATGGTTTTCAACATGTTTTCAACATTGCTAATTATCAGAAATGTTTCTTGGGCAGCAAATCAACATATTAGAATGATTTAATGATTGGCTGGAGCTGAAAATGTTGTCTCACAATAGTTCATAAGCAAAAAAATGGTGTAGAATAAATTTTCACTCACAACTTTTGAGAATTTTGCTGTTTTATACTTAGAAATAGCAAGTAACACATTTAATTAAATGTGATATTTTATAATAGAAAGACTGAAATAGTATTTTCTTGGAAAGCATGCTCCAATATATATATATATATATATATTTTTTTTTTAATTGACAACTTAGATTTCCTTTTTATTATTATTATTACTGAAGTTAAAACTGAAATAATAAATGAATAAATAAATAAAAAACTTGTTTTATTAAAGCTAGTCAACGTCAAATTTCTGAAAAATCATGTGACACTAAAGACTGGATTAATGATTGGCTGGAGTTAAAAATGTTGTCTCACAATAGTTCATAAGCAAAAAAAATTGGTGTATAGAATCAATTTTCACTTTCAACTTGTCAGTAAATTTTGCAATGTAATACTTAGAAATAGCAAGTAACACATTTAATTGAATGTAATATTTTATAATAGAAAGACTGAAATAATATTTTCTTGGAAAACATGCTCCAATAATCTTTTGTTTAGTGACAACTTAGATTTTCATATTATTATTGCTACAGTTAAAACTCTAATAAATAAATAAATAACTGTAATCATAAAACTTAAAAAACATATAACTTATAACCTTGTATTATTCTTTCTGAAACATCATGCAATACTGAAGACTGGATTAATGATTGGCTGAAGCTGAAAATTCAGCTTTGATCACAGCAATAAATGATATTTTACTACATATTCACATAGAACACAATTTAAAGATTTTGTTAGAGCACCTGTACTTCAGTGCTGTGGTTCACTACTTGTGTCTGATGTGTGTTTATTGCTAATAACGTGACATCAGCGTGTTCACACAGTGTGATTAAACTCTGACCACACATCAAATCAAGCACACGAGTTAAAGACACCATGTGACATCGGCATAATGGCCAATCACAGTCTCTGCTGGATCGGGTTTCGCTCGCGCTCATGTCCGTTAAATGTGATCTTTCCACAGACGCGGCTCTAATGCGTGTTACTTGAGGTGTGTTTCTCACGAGCGCACGGATCTTTAATAATGTCGACTTTAGTTGAATCTGACAGCCGAGGGCGAGAGTACTGTTCGTTAAACCGCGCTCCTCTGGCAGTCTAATCGTAGAGGTCAGGGGTCGCGGTGAGACTGTATAAGGGTCGGTTCTGATGAATCACATACAGGTTTGTTTTAACCAGTGAACTGAGACTCTGATCTCTTTAGCATGGAGAGCTGGAGTCAGTGTGTGTGTGTTTAGAGGAGCATGAGGAGATAATGAGACGTCCTCCTCTCGCCTCACCTGAAATATAAACCAGCCTTGTGTGAGAGAGATAAAGACCATCTCAGTGTGTGTGTGTGTGTGTGTGTGTGTGTGTGTGTGTGTCTCAGACAGGATGTAAAGGATTAAACCACCTGCCTCGCTTGGCAAAATTGTGTCGCATGACAGAAAGGAACAGGTTCACAGGTATAAACAATCACACACACACACACACACACACACACACACACACACACACACACACTGAGCCCAACAGGTGCTGAAGTTCATGTTTCAACATTACATTCATTTTTCCCATTCTCTTCCACACTGAAGATCTCTCTCTCTTCAGTAGTTGTAAACTTGTACAGTGTTGGGGAAAGTTATTTTTAAAAGCACTGCATTACAATATTGTGTTACTCTTTAAAAAAGACTAATTGTGTTAGTTAGCCTACTTTTTCTGGAAAGAAATGTATTGAGTTACTTTGGTGTTACTTTTTGTCTTTTGAGCTGGGCTTGCTTATTTGATTTTTAATAACAAAAAGCCCAAAAGTTACTTTTTTTAGCAACTATAAAGGCCCTCTCACACCCAAAAGTAAAATTAATAAGCCTCAGGCTGAAGGAATAGGAGAGCTGTCAGTCAATAAATGGGAAAACAAAGTAACTTGTGTTACTTATTTGAAAAGGTAATTAAACTTTTTCGTTGTAAATTTAATAGTAATGCATAGCACCTTTTGAAACCTTTATTTTTAAGAGCATATACAAAGAAAACTTTTCAGGCTAAGCATTCTAGGTAACCGTCTGTGGATCAGAAACTAGCAAAATTAAAATTGTTAATTAGAATTACAGCCATAAGCGTTCAGACGTATGTTTTTGAAAATCCCACTATGAATATTGTGTTTTTAAATTTGCAATGCAAGTTTTTTAGTTTTTTTAGTTCTGCGTTGTGAAGCACATTTGTGTGTAATTGATTATTGAAAAAGAAACAAATCTAAAGTGTGACTTGGTTGTGTTTATTGGTTTTTGATTGGATGTTGAGGTGTGGGCGTGGCACTCAATGTGAGTTTGTGACGAAATGATTGGATAAGTCTTGCAAACATTACCAGAGAAGACCGTCGTTTCACTGGAAGATCTAATTATGACATCTTAATTAAATTATGAGGTAAAAAAAAAGATCAATGATGCGCATTTAGAAAGTGAAATTTCATGCCAACTTTAAAGAAGTTCACTATCAGAACAAAAATTTACAGATAATTTACTTACCCCCTTGTCATCAAAGATGTTCATATCTTTCTGTCTTTCTTTCTTCAGTCAAGAAATAGTTTTTTGAGAAAAAAAAAAAAATCAGGAATGTTCTCCATATAGTGGACTTCTATGGTGCCCCGAGTTTGAACTTCCAAAATGCAGTTTAAATGCAGCTTCAAAGGGCTCTAAATGATCCCAGCTGAGAAAGAAGGGTCTTATCTAGCGAACAATTGGTTAGTTTCTAAAAAAAAAAATACAATTTATATACTTTTTAACCTCAAATGCTTATCTTGTCTAGCTCTGCATGGTTCTTGTTCAAGACAGTTAGGGTATGTCGAAAACTCCCATCTCATTTTCTCCTCCAACTTTAAAATCATCCTACATCGCTGTTTTACCTTTTCTTTTAAAGTTAAAAAGTATATAAATTGTATTTTTTAATTTTTTTTTTAAATAACCAATTGTTTTGCTAGATAAGACCCTTCTTCCTCAGCTGGGATCATTTAGAGCCCTTTGAAGTTGCATTTAAACTGCATTTTGAAAGTTCAAACTCGCGGGCACCACTGAAGTCCACTATATGGAGAAAAATAAATGTTTTCTGAAAATGCTTGTTTTGGAAGTGAACTTCTCCTTTAAGAAAGCATATTAAAATAAAACCAGCCTAATGATTCAGTGTTTCCTTAAAACTGATTAGTCACTTGTTCATACAACCTAGCAGCTTTTTTTTTTTTTTTTCAAATATGTAGCTGCAAATCCCTACTGTACATTAAGTCCAGTTTGATTTGATCTTCCTCTCAGATGTACAGTAGCAGTAATTCAGCCAATCACATCGCAGCTCAGTAAAATAATGAATAAATCAGCACTCAGAGCCTGAGGGAGGGTGAGGCCGGCAGGGGGCGAGTCATGTGATGTTCAGCTCAGACCAATGAAAACACTTTACACAGTGACACGGTTTTTGAGATCCTGCATCTGTTCCTGCTCACTCCTGTCTGACTGATTGACTGAATCTGTCCTGCATTCACTGCCAAATCTCACACAGCCCTCTGTCTGTCTGTCTCTCACATGTCAATGTGTTCATCTACTCATATGGCGACATATCATAGACTTGTATTGTTTGTTTATTATGTTACTAATGTAGATTAGGAAAAAAAAAAGGAAAAAAACACGTCATAATGAATGTCATAATTACATAATTGTTGTTTTTTAATTTTAATTTATTTTACTTTATTTAGTCATCTAACTTTATTTTACTGTAAATGCTAAATGGAAACAGCAAGGATCTTTCAAAAGTGGTTCAGATGGATCAAATCCAAACACACTGTGACATTCTGGCCAATTACAGAGAGAGAGAGAGAGAGAGAGAGAGAGAGAGAGAGAGAGAGAGAGAGAGAGAGAGAGAGAGAGGGAGAGGGAGCGAGAGGGAGGTTAAACTAGCTCAAGGGTTTAGTTGAACTCCACTGAGCAGTAAACACACTTTCACATGCTGCTCAATATGACAGCCAGTGACTGATGGTTGCTTTTCTCTGTGTTTCCTCTTTAATAATCGTGTGCAAATACATACAGATATTCCCACAATGCAGGTGTGAAACAAACAAGTGTTCGCTTCTGCCGCTCTTCACTCCTTCACTCTTCAAAGACTTTTTAGCAAAACACAGGAGAGGCCTCTGTCTTCTAATTGGTCAAACGACAGCATCCTGCGCTCAAAATAAACTGATAAATAAAATAAAAATTCCCATTATGAGAACTAAGATAGAATTATGCTTTGACAGTATGATGCCATAAAAAAACTGTTTCAGTTTTGTTAAAACAGTAAAAAAAAAAAAAACTGCGGAAACTGGTCTGTAAAAAAACCTAAACCAAAACACCAATGTTATTTTAATACTATTTATATACAGTATTATTTATTTTTTCTATTTTATTTATTTTTTTATTTTAGGTATTTTAGTAAATTTGTTATGTGCTTTTGTCATGGTGATGATTTGGTTTTGTTCCATATTTAGTTTTTATTTCCAGTTAATGATTTTAGTATTTCAACTTAAAATATTTAAGTTAATTTTTAAATAGTTTAAGTTTTTATTAAACAATTTTATTGCTATTAAAAAAATGATTAAGTTAATATTTTTATTAACAAAACACTTGTTTTTCCTTCCCAAATAACTGTTGAGCTGCAGTTCAAGGACTCTAAACAGTCAAGAGAAGAGGATCTTTTGCTGAACCTAAAGAACTATAGAAGAAGCTTGATTTTTGAATGCGCTTTCATGATTCGCTCAGGATGCCTCTTATTAAATCTCAGGTAGAAGCAGCATGCAGTGATAAACATGTTTGCTGGAGTATGCAAAAGCCCTCCAAAGAGGAAACATTTGTGTGTGTGAGAAAGAGAGAGTCATAGGTAAAATTCAATAGAGCAGCCGATAACAGCTCATCTCTGCCCTATAATACTCTCTCTCTCTGGATGAGTGTGGACAATAGTCTCAGCAGTGGCCCCTGATTGCCTCTTTTCACATGTTAATGAGCATCTCTGCGTTCCTCCTCTTTCTCAAATCTCCTCAAATTATACAGCAAACACAGAAAAGGAAAATCCTACGGCTTTTTTCTCCTTTTTTTTATTCAACAAACTGACATGTAAATGCGAGTGTAAGTGTTGTCCTCCGCCGCTCTGATCGGCAGCTAATTGTAGCCGTCAATTGTATAAGATGCTCTTTTACTTCAACACAAACCCAGATCAAACACAATCAACTCTCCTGCCTGTTTAAGAGAGAGAGAGAGGGGTGATGTCCGTTGTCACGGTGATGACTGCGTTTATCCGCATCACACGTTTGAATATAAATATTTGTTGATTTGCTCATTTTGCGTCTCGCTGAGATCTGAACGCCGTCGAGGATCTTAAATGATCGTGTTTTGAAGTGCTGCTGTCTGTCTGAACGTGACACCTGAGGCTGCAAATATACACACGAATGTTCACAATTCAACACAACCTCAAGTATTTTATTGCTTTTATTTTTTATTCAATACTTATATATGTGTATTTTTGACTGACGGATGAGAAACTGACCAATCAGCATCCAGGAGTGAAATGATCTGTTTTGTAATGCACTTTTATATTGTTCATTTATCACATTTTATGGCATTTGACATTGCATTTGATAGTGAATGATTTGTGTCCTTAGATATAAGGCAGTATGCTCTTCCTCACAGCAGATTTTAAAATAGAAACAGGAAAAAGTGAAGAATCCCTCACACATGCACACAAACACGTACCGCGAGTCTTATCCGGCGGCCCGGCGTACTTCCACAAGAGGGCCGACTCCTGCAGGAGAAAGCCACGTTTTATTTGATAGGATAAATTAAATTTCACACCCCTGCGAAGTTTATACAGCACATAGCAGCAGATTTTTACAAGATTCATATGCAAATGTGCATCGAGATTAGAGATACAACAATTATTCCAGTTCGTGATAAATTATTCATTTAACAACCGTCAATTATTAATTCCGCAGAAACAATAAGCCATGTTTCTGTAGGCAGAGTTTCCTTTTGTAACGGACCTTTACCTTTCTCTCTCTCTCTCTGTGTGTGTGAACTTTGTCAGAATTCATTGTGAATGTTTTCCATTTTCTTCTCAGAGCATCAAAACAGTTAAAAATATGTCGTCGCACTGCTACTTTTACCTCACTGGAGACCTGACCTCTTTACCGAGAGACGCTCAGAATCGTGGCTCTCTTCTCCGAGCGTCTCTCGTTTGATGTGTGCAAATGAAGAGAGTCGGCTAATAATCAGATCATTGGTGTTCAGAGTCCTTCCTCTGCACAGAACAAGTGCTACATGTGAAAATCAATAGCTATTTGATGCATACGGCATTTGTAGCTGCGCAGTCAGAAGCCCAGCGTGCCGTTACATACAGTAGACCGAAGCCTTGTGAGCGCAGGAGCCTGCGGCTACAGCACAACAACTCATTTCATATGTTTGAGAGACTTTGAAATCACTCTCTCTGCTAACTCTGCACTATAATTGTCCATCAACCTGCCGTGTTTCTCTTTTTCCTTTCTTTTGTCTGTGCGTGTGAGATACGCTCACCCCGTACAGCTGTCAGTCACATTAAAATGCGTCTGTGAATGGAACAGGTTTGTTGGGTAAATGCATAATTAATAAGTACAGATGAGAAATCGCTGTCGCATGTAATGCATGTGCATGCATGCTGTATTTGCACAGAGGTGGATCTGCGAACAGTCGGACAGGATTTTTGGCTGGCGGTGTACACGCACACATGAAGATGTGATAATTATGCTAATAAAATACACGCCTGTAACTCTGGTACTGTTGTGTGCGGCGCAGTGCGCTTTATAATGACTACCAAAATTAACTAGCAACACAGGACAGGGACCCCAGCAGTTCATACAGGAAAATGACACTTATAGTGATGAAGGAAAAAATGTATCAAATATTTTTGAACAGCAAAACCATGCTGAAAAAAACAGTGTAGAATAAATTTGTTTAAAAATCAATTTCACAAGTAATTACAGAGAAACAGCAAATAATGCATTGAATTAAATGTGAAATTTCAAAGTCAAAAATCTGAAATTTTTCAGTGCATGTATTTTTTTTTACACATTTAACTTCACAATTCATGCTGCAAAAAAGTGATTAATTTTAGACCTGTTCTTTTATTATGCATAATCACATAATCAGTTTTCTTATATCCTTATCGTTACTCTTTTTGCAGGGATTTGCTTGCATGATGCATTTTCTGTTTGCAATTTTAAGTATATTACAATTGTAAGTTATAATGCACCACTGGAAATGACTGATCAGAGAAAAGACCCCCAAAACCCTTTAGTAGCACAGTGTTTTCAGGCTAAATATGTGACAGGTCAGAAATGAAGGAGAGGGTGTAACGGGAGCGAGCGCAGAGAGGGGGCGTCTGTCTCCTCCATTAAATGAACACATTCATGAACCCAGAGGGTCGCTGGATGAGTGTTTGCCTGTCTCACACAATATTTAACGACGTGTAAAATACTTGCATATAAACAGACACAAAGGACTGCATACATGTAGATAGATAGATAGATAGATAGATAGATAGATAGATAGATAGATAGATAGATAGATAGATAGATAGATATAGATTTGTCAAAAATCTTTGACAGTGTGATTGCAATGTGAATGCTTTACGTGATTGAGCAAATGAGATGATTTTATTTTTAGTCACAAATATTGTTTATTATGAGTGAAATGAATCAACCTGACTATATCATTGGAAATCAAATCAAGTAGAAATCACAGACTGACTGATTGATTAATTATTGTCTGACTGATTTGTGTCACTCACCCTACAGGAATACAGCAGCTCTGGATGATTCAGACAACATCACAGACAAACCAAGCATGCATCCTTACAATTAAAAAAAAATAAAAAAATAAAAAAATAAAAATTACAAATGTAATCTTATAATATAAATGCAAAATAATAATAATAATAAAAACAAAAATAAAATGTATTAAAATTATTATTTTTGTTATTATTATTATTAGTTAATAATAATTGTATTTTAAATTTTTTTAATTATTTAATTTAAAAAATACGTACCTGATTGATTATAGATTGTAGGAGTCTGAGGTGCCTGTGATGCTGAACAAAAGCATCAATCAGTGCAGATGCCAGTAGACTGATGTCTTCATTATCCTCACAAATACTGAAAGAACAGAAACTCTATTCACATAAAGCGGTGTCGCCCTCTGAAGACTTCAGCACTAAAGCGTAAAACACAGTAGAAGACAAATAACAATAACGGTGAAAGAATGCAAAGACAGAAAGAGAGAGAGGGGGAGAGAAAGCTCATTCACGCCCTTAAATGTGTTGGAATCCCTCTGAAATCTCATCGACGAAGCATTGCATTCTTTCATTTTGGATTGGGAATTATCAAAAAACATCATAAAATGCACTAAAAAGCAATTTACGCTGCATTTACTGCTTTAGGTTTTTAAAAATCCTTAAATAAACGTTCTTACCTGTATACCTGCAGACTCACCTGTCACAGGAGAGCGCGCGCCCGCCCGCCACGAACCTGCGCGCGCTTCCCGCGTCTCCTCTGACAGAACTCTTTCCCTCATCTAATTCAGCGGTTCTCCTCATCAAACTCAGCGGTTCTCCTCATCAAACTCAGCGGTTCTCCTCATCAAACTCGTCTTTTTTGTTTCATCCTCCTTTATTTCTCCTACAATCGTGTTTGTCGCCCGCGCTGAGGAGAGGGAGCGTAAACGTGCCCGAACTTTCTTCAAACGTTATTTGTGTCTTCGCTATAAAGGTGCCTGATCCTCTGTGTGTGTGTGCGCGCGCTCATAAAACACACACGTTTGGCTCTATTATCCCTCCCTGTGCTGATAGGTGGCGTGTGTTTCTCTCTCTCTCGAAAAGAAAGGAGGAAAACAGTGTCATTCGAGGCGTGTGAGCGCGTCAGTCCGAGCGCAGGTTTGAGTCCTGGAGTGTGTGAGAGGATCAGTCAGGAATAACGCGCCTCTGTTTCTCAGGCTTTATTCTGGACCCAGACACTATAACACACACAACACACACTCCTGCAGCCGAGACCACAAGGTAAGACACACTCTTTTACCTTCGCGTTATCTTTAAAATAGTCCTAATGCGAAATAAACCCGCTTTAATGCTGCTGGATTCGGGATGCTCTTACAGTCAAACACGAAGGTGTGTTTTTTTTTTCTCTTACCTTTGCGTTCACCTGTGCAGGTGCGCTGAGCGACTAGACGAACTTATTTGAAACTGACGCTTTAAAAGAAACCAATGCTTGGCATTGCGTCCGTTAACCATTTTTTAAAGCAAACTATATATATATATTTGTTCTTTCTGTAATGTTGCAACACGCGAGATCAGTGATAGAGAAAATCATGCACCATCGCTATAAATTCAATTGTAAATGCATCTATTTTTATTGAGCACAATTTTAACATGCAGTCACAATAATATTTATTTTAAGTAAATATAAATGCAAAGTAAAAAATAGTTAATCAGTTTTACAATAATTGATTAAAAAATGATCTGCATGCAGATTTTACTCTCAATTTCATTATCTAACACTGCGTATTTATTCAAGCATACAGTCATTATCATTAGAGAGAGATATTATATAGATCCGTTTTTCCAAAGTTTTCAAATACTGCGTCTTCGCTAATACTTGAAGCAAGAGCTCAAACACTCAGAAAGTCAGGAAAAAAGCTATAGATCTCTGATAGACGTGGGGTTTATCACAGATAATGTTTGATTTAAATGTTAACGATAGCTAATACATTAGCCAGTGTGTTCTTATTTTATTATACTATTTCACATTTATGTCTGAAACAAACCACAGAAAAAATAGACAATTAGACATCAAATTAGACAAATAAAAACAATCAGCTGTTGAAGTAAAAGTGTCTTTATAGACACGAAACATGTCAAATATAAATCCAGCCTCTGACCTTTGAGACGAACTATTATTTCGCTTTTTGTATTTAAATCAGAGGACACACATGCACCCTTAAACTGCTTATATTTAGATGTCCATAAGTCATAATGCATGCGTCTTCCAGTCTCCGGTGATTAGATGCATAGATTGCGAATGATCTGAGAGCCTCTCAGCAGTCTCATTCACTCATGTGCCCGTGTGTTTCTGTGTCTTTCTGTTCGTGTGCTCGGGCTGATGGGCTGCCAGAGGGAGCGGTTCACCCTGCTGCTGCTGTGTTTGCTCGGGTCTGAGTCCATGCAAACTGCCATCTGATCCACGTTTATCAATGCGGGAGCTGATCATGGCGGATGGCCCCCGGTGTAAGAGGCGAAAACAAGCCAACCCGCGGAGGAAAAACGGTAAGAGCGGCTTGGGGAAAGTGTCCTGGCGCGGTGCGTAAACGGTCGCGTTACGCGGGACGCAGAGAGAGATGAGACCGGACAGATCAGAGTCCAGATGGGAGTACGGTTAAAACAGCAGAAGTAGAAATCGGACTAAACAGGCGTGATGTTAATAAAGGCCATGTAGCGGAGCTTTTTTTCTCTCTGTATTTTCGCGCAAGTTTGGAAATGAAAGTTTCTCAGGAGCGTTAAACGCGCTCTGAACACGTTAGATGCCTGTGGATTCTTTACACTTGCATTTCGTTTGTTTAACAAGCTGCTGACCGTCCAGAGACACCGATTGGACAGTCTCAGTGCATTATTTTCATTCATTCTCAGATGCGTGAATTAGAGGTGCTCGTGCTTGTGTTTTTGTGTGGGGTGTGTGTGGAGCTCCGTTAGTCGCAGTCAGTGTCACACAAGTGCCTGGTAAACACAGTTTTGCGTTAATGCAGCACGCATGCTGATTGTGAACAACAGATGAGTTGATTTTATAAACTTGTGTTGCTTTCAGGGATGTTTTAGATCAGTGTGTTGTATTTTGAGGGAAGCTGTTTGGGCGTTTTATACACATGCATAAACACTGTAGTGTTTTATAGAAATTAAACACAGCAATCGATAGATTAGGTTGCATTTGAAATTGTGCGTGAGTGTTTGGTCTGTTGGTTCGGATGCCGCGCTGCACGTTTGAGTTTTTAATTCTTCTGCTTCACGAGGATTAAACGCTGCGATCAGTTCAGATCCATCTTCCTCTTTCCTTTATGAAATGTTTCATATTGATCCGCTAAAAATCAATACGAGTACGAGAGTCTTTTCACCCTCACGAGTGTCTCCAAGCACTAAAGTTTAAAAAGCCTAATTCTGTCGTCCCACTTTTTTGAACAGATAAAATGTAATGAAATACCATCGTACAGTCCATGCATATGCGTTTGTATTTTTAATACGTGTGTGAATGATTTGCATTAAAATAACGGTACTGAAATATTCATATTTAATGCCCAGTTTTGTGTTTATTATTTGTGGAGCTCGTGAACGCGTACAAGCATGATAATACTAAATTAATTGTTTAGATAGAAATAAAAATGCACCAGTGGAAAAAAAAAATGCATCTTGATATGAAGTGACAGTCGTTTTAAAATGAGGACACATGAAATATTCAGTGATGCTGGAAGACTGTAGATTTGAGCTCAGAGAAATCTGAAGGGTGAAATGTGTATGTTCTCACACACCTGCTGGATTCAGCGAGTCCAGGTGAACTCAGGTGTGCGCTGTAAGACGTTTAGCACCAATACATTTAAGCATACATATTTTTTTGCATGCACCCATATTTAAAAATAATCAAATTCAGCAAGTGTATTGTTTTAGAATTCAGATTCGTGTTGAGTTTTTGCATAATGGTTTGTGTTTGAACGTGCCGTATTTTCTGTGGGAAAAGAAACTTTTAGTTCAGGATTTACAGTCGGATTAATTGCAAACATCTTGCCTCAGCTCTCTGATGAGCTAAAAGCCAAACCGTAGAGGGAATCTGATGTGTGAAGAGCATGTCAGAGTTTGGCCGCTGGAATCGCAGAAGAGAACGCTGCTGTCTCCGGCTCTTTCTCCTGTGGTAAAGTTCAGTCCAGCTGCGAAGCTTTTGCTGTCTGTGAATGTTGAGAGCGGTCAGTCAGAGCTGCTTGTGACTGTTTATTTAGTGTACTCTGTTTTTACAAAATATTTGCATTGCATGAGCAGCAGTTTTCAAGCGAGCAAATCTGATGTCAGAGGTCACGCGGAAAGCCTTCTCTGTTTGTCGTGCCTGCATGTACGGGAAGTCTTTCACAAATTCAGTGCTCTGAAATTACAGGAAGAGCCCACTTCCTCCCGAGCAGTTGACGGCCGTGGGGTGTCCTAAGATGCATATTTTCACACGTTTCCTGCAGCACAAAGACGCGCTCCTCGTGGTGCATTCAGTCAGCGACGCTCCCGCTCGGGCAGATTGATTACATCATTTCAGGTTTGGAAAAGCTCCTGCGTGGCGCGAGGAGAAGTCTCTGTGTTTGATTATGGCAGCTGAGCCGTCGTCGCTGAATTAGGAGGGGGCGATTCTTTCGCTCGGGCTCTTTCATCCCCAACAATGGCAGATTCCACCCCGTCTAAACTGTTTCTGCGCCCCCATTATGCTGCGCGGCTCCCTCGCCGCACGGCCCCTCCTCTGCCTCCTGTGTTTGGGAGGAGCGGGGCCGCTCACAGCTGATTGTCAGCTCTAATACGTGTCATTTACATGTGCGTAAGGTGAACCGAGCATGAGCGTGCACCTTCGTTTCTCAGACTTTAGATTGCACTGCGATGAGCCGAGAGAGTTTTAGAGGAAGAGGAGGATGGCGGTGCTCTTCATCTCTCGCCTTCTCTGATCTCCTGCGAGTTCACACGGCATTTCTGAGCTCGTTTTTGGACTCTCGTGTGTGTGATTTGTACTTGATTATATTATCTATGCTCTTTATATGTTGTGTAAGTGTTGTGGGTCAGTAATTGAAGACTTCTCTGGGTAAAAATTGCCAGTTTTTGCTTTTAATAATTTTAGTTGCGGTAGAGTTAGTTGCGGTGCGTTAGTCTGTCTCTATAGTTTCAGCAATATTTTTTCAAGATTATTTTAGCATTGGATAAATTGCAGCAATGTCTTCAGTGCATGCATGGTTGCATCAAAGAATATGTATAACAATACATAAATGTTGTTTTTAAAGCAGATCACAATATTCCAACAATTCAGAATTAACTTTTTCATAGAAATAATATGTAATATCGTTATTTTTTATAAATACATCCTTAATAAATAATAAGCTTAAGTAAAAACACTTACACATTTTAGCCACTTAATAATTTTTTAATTTTATTTTGATATTTTGACCCTGATGATGCCAAATCCATCTGCAGGTCTCCGCTCAGCTGAAGTGCCTGCCAGTCAAAAACGTACACATGCTCCGCCCCTTGTGTTTGTTTATTGAATATTTTATCTAATTTGATAATGCTGTCTTCCACCAATACGATCGCTCCGCTCCATTAAACAGGTTTTAAATCCTTTCAACGAGAACTCCACATATTTTTCCACAAGAAAATGTGAAAAAAAGTCCACGGATTCTAAATGCAGGGATTTTATTCATGTCAGGCTAATTATTTAATACGACTACATTAAGATATGCCTTTGAAAGTCATTTTTGAGGGTCTTTTCAGCTCCTTGAGGTGACGAATTCACGATTTCACTTTGCACTGCTCCCAGTTGTATTTTATCGTTGTGTTTTTTCTACGATCTCGTCTCTGAAGATATTTTGGCCTATCGGAGGGTGGGGGGAGTCAGACCCCCCCCTCGACCCAGAGCTCTGTGGAAATGCCTTAGGTGTGACTTCACTTTCACTCACATCACCGCTGACCCGACTGCCTTTCATATCACATCCACCGCGTCTCCACCGGTAAACATCCCCCGAGGGCCGAACAAAGAACACGGCCCTTTCTCCTTAATCACAACCCAGCCCTCTCTCTCTCTCTCTCTCTGCCAGCACGCAGCATTTGCATTCAGCTTCAGAAAGGCGCGCATGAAAAGGGGGAAGAGCGACAGAAGAGAAAAAAACAGAGAATAAAGGCAGAAGAGGGTGGGTGTCGAGAGCAAAATAACTGAGGTGTTTGTGAATGTTTGTTGGGCCTCCCCTGGTTACGGCCCTTATATAGACCCACACACACTCACACACACATACACGCAGATAGTGTTACGCAGCGGCATGTTCGCTCTATTCATGGCTGCACACTTTCACACTTAAGAGAAAATCATCTGTTTGAACCACGGCTGCTTTAAGACGCAAGAATAGTTTGGAACAGGTGTGTGTGTGTGTGTGTGTGTTTAGATAATTGAATGTGTTTGTGCTTATCTTTTTTATATTTAAAGCATATCATTTTTGGCATGATCTTAAGCTCAGCAAGCGTGCAAAAATTGGACTGTAGACTTGCACTGTAAGTGCATTTGTCAAGGCATTTTTTGTTTGTTTCTACAGCTGGATTTCACATGTGCAGTCCATTGAGCTTCATTTACTGATAATCACTGATAATAAATAAATAACAACAAATAATAAACACAAAATATTATTATTAATTCTAATTAAATTGTATTATTTTATATGAAATTATATTTATTTTATACAAATACATAAAAATTTTATATCATTATCTATTTTTATATTTTTGTTATTTTATATGCTTTTTAAACAGGGCTGACTCAGAGTGGACATTTCTCTAATAGTACCCCTCTAGCTGGACAGCTGTTTTTATAAATAAATCTTTTTGAAATACACAGACATGAGACACTGTAGGGTGTTTATCTGGATTCAAGCAGATTATTTAGCTCCCTGTATATTCTCAATCTGAGCGTGTAAAGAGACAGCAGAGAGCTGCTCCACCTCTGAAGGCATCATGTGACGGGAATTCCACAAACTTTTTTTTTTCCTTCAGAACTTCAGCCGAGAGATTATCAGCCTGCTGGATTTATCCCGATTTACTTCAGCAAACACCTTTAAACACCGTGAGAGAGAATTAGTTTGCCAAAGCAGTTTGCTAAAACTTTACCGTCTACTGACAGAGCGTCGTACTCGCAACACCAGCGTCACTGGTTCGATTCTGTGTGTGCTGATAAAAAGAATGGCTTATATGCATGATACGTTAGAATATTTTTTGTTGAAAACAGTTGAGATATTAATCAATATTAATCCCATTCATGATTTTTCTTTCCTGCTGGTGAGCATATGTGAGATTTTCTCTCTAACAAGTACAGTAAGAGTGTACAGCTATAAAATGAATGTGGATAGCAGCTCAGCTCATTTGCTCTTTGGAGAATTTGATGAGAAATATTTGAGTTTATGTTGAGAGTGATACCTTGGCAAATCTCAACACAATTTGAGACATCATTGAGGTCTTTTCTATGTATTTAATTTCTTTGTTGTCTAAAAGATATTAAATAGATCTCACTGGTGATTTTTGTTCTCTGTATTCAGGTGTAAATGCTGAAACTGCTCATTCTAGAGGATGTGATGTTGTTGGCTCTGTGTAGATTGGCTTTTGAGGCGTATAACCTGCGTTCCTCGTGAGTCTAATCCTCATGTTTAGCCTCTATAACACACTAACAGCATAGAGATGGTTTGTCTCTCTCTGCTTCACATCTTTGACAGAAGGAAAGCTCTGCTGGATGAGGTTTCTTTCAACTGTGCTGATCATGAGGTGTTAGTTTAATGTCCAGTGTGTGTTGAAGTGACATGACTTCATAGTTCATACTTATTTTTTTGTATTGCTGGTTTAGATTGCACGGCACCCTGCAAATTTTGGAGAAACCTAAAACGTGCATCCAAAATGAAGCTGTAGATGATCACTCAAATCACTGAGGGTCAGACTATTGCATCTGCACCGTGTCATTTCACAGTAACTAATAAACTTACCAGCCAACTGGCAAGTAATCGTCGTTTTATTTACTCACCAAAGCCAGCTTTTACTTGCAATTAACACAGTGAGTGTTCATCGTGGACCTTGGACAACACTGTACCCTACACACAACCATCATATGAAGCTCGCTGTCCGACCATCTGCACTGAAACATCGGTCCGGTCGGCCGTGTGATTGCGTGCGTTTCTCGTTTTCACGTATCGTGTGATGTCAGGCCGCAGCGCTCTTCATGCATCAGACTAGAAGCTCCTGGAGAAATATCACGGCTCATTTCAGATCTCAGACACGATTCATTTCCCATTGTCTCTGTTTGTGCATCATAATAATGTGTGTAAGATTTTGCATCGAAAAAAAATCTCAGGTGTCAACATGTTCATTTGCAGGAAGGGCTGGTGTGACTGCCACTCTTGTGCTGCTCAGGTGTGAAAACACGCGTGCCGTCATTTGGACATGCTGCCGTGTTGTGCAGGTTTGTGCTGTATAAATTAGCAGGATGGGTTTGATGGCCACGTTCTGCAGAAGAAAGAATGATATAAAGAAACAGATACACATTTGCATTGTTTATTCTCTAAAGATCATTTCAAAAGTCTGATATTTGTGATATTTAAAAATGTCCTTTATATATATATATATATATATATATATATATATATATATATACAATCCTTATTTAGACCATCTATTTCAAGGATTGGCTGTATAAAGACATCACACACACACAGAGGTTGTTCTCTTTGATGATTGTCGGTTTTCTTCTGGCAAGGTCAAGCAATCAATAAGAGATGTGTAGATACCAGATCATGACATCAGGAACCCAACACACACACGCACTCCTCCATATTTCAGTTCATTTATTTTCATAGGAGAGATGAAGATTATTAAACCATCATATCAACCTTCATCTGTTTATGAGCCTTCAGAAAAGGAGAAGTCCGCTTATTTGAGGTGTTTGATGTGTGAGATTTTGACGTCGGTGCTGTATTTAGTGTTTTAATCATCTCACCATCAGCACAGCCCAGGAAATTGTTGAAATTGCCGTGTTGGCTTGTTGCTTTAACCTTAGGTAAAAGTGTGCCAAGGAGACGCGGAGACGCTCGCGCACACACACTCCCGTTTTCCTCGTCCAGAGGGCTGGCGTGTGTGTTGTTGTTAATGGACTCTGACTGCGGATAAAGCCTTGTGCTGCAGCGCCCGTCAAAGCGACGTCTCGCCGCTGTCACACACAAATGTCAAACAAACACCTCCTCAGGTAGCGGTGGGCTAATCATACAGACAGCGTGTCCTCAGCCTTTCCCAGACGCAAGTGCACAGGACGAGCCCTGCGGCTGCGGTTCAGAGCCTTTACCTGCCCGTGTGTGTGTGCGTTACATGCTTTCAGTGCATCATATAACTTAACTGACACTGTTAATGCTTTACAACTCACACCTGGTATAATTAACTTGCATGAACGGATGTGTATTTTACTCTAATCCCAGAGGAACGTTTATTTCGTAGCTTTAGATTCAACTTTAGTTTCTCGGGAGATCATCCACAAGTCAACGAAGTATAGAGCTATAAAATGAACATGGATAGCAGTTAATTTGGTATTTGATGAGAAATGTTTGAGTTCATATTAAGATATCTTGCTTTTGCAGACTTTGTCATTTGGGAAAATGTGAGAACGGTGTGAAGCTTCTCTCTTTCTGACAGGAGGACCGTCAGATCATTTGCTTTCCTTTTGATCTCAAGAAACAATTGAGATATATATTATTGCTTTTTCTTTTTCATGTGAATGAAACACTCGCTGACACTGACATTTGATGGTTTATGTAAGTTATTGGTGTTTCTGAGTCTCTAGGTCTGTTTGGAGCAGTCACACTTCACAAACGTTATCAGTGCTCATAATTAGTGAAGGGACGGCCGGTGAAAGCGTTTCTCTCAGTAATTAAAGTAATGAAATATTCATTTCTGCCTTTTCTGAGAGGAGTGGGCAGTTCTATTACAATAGCAGACAGTCTCATCTGCAATTAGCACACACACACACACACACACACACACACACACACACAGTCTTTTTAACCTTGTGTGTGTGTGTTTGAGTTCCCTGTCCGACGCAGAGGTTACCTTTTCCCGACGGTGCAAAATCGACTTGACGTAAGTGTTCATCAGTCGCAGGACTCTCCCCTCGAGGTATTTGCATCAAATCAACTCAGTCAAGCTACGAGAAGCTGACAGCAGAGAGACAGACAGCCAGAGAGAGAGAGACAGCGCTGATAGTGTGTGTGTATTGTGGGTGTTCGGGGTCAAAACGTGTGTTGTTGAGTGTGTTCAGAGGTGTGAGAGCTGCGAATTCTCAAACACGCACACTTTGTTGTGTTTTCTCTTTGGAGGTTTACTTTCATTTTACACATTTCACAGAGTTGTCCTGAGAGTGTATTTGTTTGTTGTATAAGAAATGTATTATGTGTGTTTGACTGTATGAGGGTACTTAGTTTGGAGCCAAAATTTACCTAAATTGACCCCTATTAGAATAAATTGTTTTTAATTTATTTACTTTTGAATTAAATGTATATTTATTCATCAAGGATGCATTAATCTGGTCAGAAGTGACAGTAAAGATATTAATAATGTTGCAAAAGATTTTTAAACTTTCTATTCATCTGTGGAAATAAAATGTATCATGGTTTCCACAAAAATATTCAGCAGCAATTCAACATTGAAAATAATCAGAAATGTTTCTTGAGCAGCAAATCAGCAGATTAGAACAATTTCTGAAGCATCGTGTGACACTGAAGACTGGAGTAATGATGCTGAAAATTCAAATTTGATCACAGAAATAAATGACATTTTTAAAAGGTATTCACATAGAAAACAGCTATTTTAAACTTTAATATTTCACAATATTACTGTTAATTTTTGATCAAATAAATGCAGCCTTGTGAGCAGAAGAAACTTCTTTAAAAATATGTCTTTCTTTTTGTCTTGCAATAAATATTTTTTAGAGTTTGAGTTAAATTTGCAGGCAGGTATAATTAGCTTTATTTAAATGAAATACAATTATATAGTATGTAATGCTAAATCCTTTTATTATTACTTTTAAGTATGGGATTTTTCTAAATGTAATAACCGTATATAAAATTGAGATATGGGCTGCAAAGTGTAGCAGTTTGTGTGTGTGTGTGTAACTGGTATTCATCACGTTGTTCACCACAAGGATAGGAATACCAGTAGATTTTGACCTTGTGGGGACATTTCTCAGGTCCCCATGAGGAAACAGGCTTATAAATCATGCACAATTAGTTTTTTTGATGAAGTAAAAGTGTGCACAATCTCCTGTGAGGGCTAGGTTTAGGTGTAGGGTAGGTGTAGGGCCATAGAAAGTACGGTTTGTACAGTATAAAAACCATTACGCCTATGGAATGTCCCCATAAAACATGTAAACCCAACATGTGTGTGTGTGTGTGTGTGTGTGTGTGTATTTACTGACATGTATTTCATCATCCTTGACAAAACATATTTCTCTACAGTCACAATAATATTTCAGATCAAAAGCTGCATCAGCTAAACACACACACACACACACACACACACACACACACACACACACACACACACACACACACAGTGTGGAATTGTAATAGAGCTTACCTTTGTGAAAAGCATTACAGCAGTGAGCTTCTGTTAGGTCGCTTTGGCCAAATGAAAGATGAAAAGGTTTGTGTTTGACATGGAAATATTGCACAATTATTTTCTGGAATATTCTTCAGTGCAGCTTTAGCGAGTGCAGATAAGTCCTGAAGTGTTGAAAGTTTTAGTGAATATCTGCTCCAGTTCTGTCTCTGCCACACTACAAAGCCCAAATACTCTGCAAGTTCATCGTGAAAATGCCTCAAATCCCCCAAGAGGAATAAAGAGGGGAGAGAGAGAGAGAGAGAGAGACGCCTTTGTGTAGCTTTATTACACTTTTATTCATCTCTCACATGTGCACATACTGAGAGGAGTGTGTTTCTCAACCTGTCTCTCAGGTGCAACTCACCTGAACATTAACCACTTTAAATGTCACATTACTTCCGCTTTGACTGAGCAGAACTGGACTTTGGTGTGTAAAACTCAAATGTGTGTCCGTGTTTATCACAGTGACATTAATAAAAGCCGCCCTCTCCAAAAGAAAGACCTATTAAATCCCATAGAACACGGCCGGAATCTCCTGCAAAGCCAGTGATGTTTTCACAGGCCTGTAAAGACGGCAGATCCACTCTGGCAAACACAGAGTTAACCGAATTAAACAATTTGCAAACAGATAAAGTCAGTCAGTCAGTCTAAGACTTTTTTTCCCCCCATGCAAAACAATTACTAAATTACAGTACATAAAAACTGTTCTCTGACGGTATTTATGCAATCAACATAACCAAGAAACAAAACAATTTAATGTGGAAAAATCATCATTCATCTGCATTATAATTGCCGCTTTTCCTCATGTACACGGCAGTTAATTAAAATTGTGATTAAATCCATCTCTGCCGCCTAAGATGTCTTTCCCGAAACAGGTGGTACGGAATTTAAAAGTAAAGAGAAAAAGCGTAATTAGCATTGGAAATTGAGAAATTGCCTGCAAGAATCGGTGTTAATTTCATTCTCTGATGAGGTGATTTATAACGGCGGCTCAGCCGAGACTCATCCGCGCGTTTCCCAGCATGCACTGTGAATGTGTTTGCTAAATATTTGAAGTGTTTTAAGGCAGAGAGCTGCACAGTTACCGCGGCTGATCGCTTCAAACCCGGAGCTCGTCTCTTACGACACGCGTTTTCAAACGTGGATTTAACAGCCAATCAAGAGAATGTTTATCTGCCGTCTACAGCGAGGAGACAATAATAATGCCACGCGTAATGCCAACCACGACCGCCGCCGCGCTTTCTAGGACGTCGATGTCACAACCCTGTCTGTCATTGGTCTCACCCATTGTCTCCCCCTGCCATTCTGTTGTCATTTGGTTTAGCCCTCGTCACCGTCATCTGTTGCACCTGTCCTTGTAATTATTAGTCATCTGTGTCACCTGTGTTTGATTATGAGTTACCCTTTATAAGTCTGTCTTTGAGTTTAGTCTTTTGTCGGTCTTTAACGTTATCTGGATGTGTGTGAAAGCCCTCTGTGTTCCTGCCTGTTCCTGCCTTGTTCATCTTGGAGAATTCTATTAAATTTACTGTTGATTGTTAATCTCGTCTATCGTCTCGTCTCGTCCTGCACACCCGCGTGACAGAAAGACCGACCAAAAAAAAAAAAAAAAAAAAAATTCACGGCGTCTTCCCCTGCGTTTATTTTCCGTTTTTTTTGTATCAGTGTTTAGTTAATTTTTTTTTCCCCCCCGTCATGAATGATCCCGCCGTCCTCATCCTCCTCCTGAAGCAGGGGAACCGCTCTCTCGAGGACCACACCAGAGACTTTATATTCCTCGCCCCGTTCACGCACTACCCGGACAGTTGCCTATGCACGTTCTACCGCGTGGGACTTAATGATAACATCCAGAGGCAGCTGTCCGGGGAGGGTCCTCGAGAGAGCCTCGCCGACTACATCGAGTGGGTGCTGGTGTCCAGCAGAGCTTCGTTGACCGCGAAGGATGACACCAGCCCCACTCCAGACCCAGAACCCAGCCCAACATCACCCCGACAAGCGGAGTTGCAGCCCGAGCCCACCGACGATGGAGAGCCCGAGCCGAGAGCGACAGAGCCAGAGCCGGACCCATCGGACCAGGTGCGAGAGCCGACTGCTACATCCGCGACGGTGGAGTACGACGTGGAGCAAGAGAGGGCTACAGAGAGCCCTGCCCACTGCACCACCACTGGGGGTGAGAATGAGCAACACTCTGGGGACTTAATAGACTTTTCCACAGAACCACTGGCCTGCCTGAACTTCCCACCCACCCGCCCTCTTCTGCCTATGCCTGAATCTCCGCTGGTTCCGTCCAGTCGTCCAGAGTCATCGCTGATTTCGCCCAGCCTTCCTGAATCTCCGCTATCACCTGTCAGTCCCCCTGCTCACCCTCAGTCATCCACCTGTGCAGTGGGCTCGCCGCGGGACTGCCAGCTTCCATCGGCGTCTCGGCTGGAGGATTCCTCAGCTCCGCCTCCAGCCTCCGAGTCCTGGACTCCCCCTCGGCCCTTCGACCCCGCGGTTCCACCACGGCTCTCGACGCCCTCCTCTCCACCGTCGCCCGTCGATCCACCAGCTCCACCGGGCTCCATCGTCTTTCCGGCTCCGCCCTGGTCAGTCGTCACCCCATCGGCTCCTCAGGACTCTGCTCCTCCGGCTGTGCCTCGTCGCGCCGTCCCACCGGCTCCTTGGGACTCCTCCTTCCTGCGGGCACAGCCTCCATCCTCTGTCGCTCCGGCTCCGCCGCGGATCTCCGGGACTCCGCTTCCGCCTCGGGCGCCAGAGCCTGTTCCACCTTGGCCCTCCGGATCCTCGGCGTCACCCCGGATCATCGGCTCTCCGTCTCCGCCTCGGGCTCCTCCGCCATCTGCTCCGCCTCTGTCGGTCGGCCCCATGGAGTCGGCACGCCTTCCTCCACCATGGTTCCTCCCTCCGTCGGCTCCACCGTGGGCCGTCATCATGGCTGTGGTCTGGGTCAGTTCCTCCTGCTTCAGATCCCTCCTGTTTCCTCCCTGGCTCCTCCCACCTTCGTCGCCCCCCTGGACTCTAATGACTTTGTTTGTTGTCCCCCTCCAGGGGTACCGTCCTCCGCCCAAGCCTCCTCCCTTATGTACTCTGTTTTTCCGCCCCTCTCGTTTCTTCCACGGCGCGAGGACGCGCCTTTCCGGAGGGGGGCGTGATGTCACAACCCTGTCTGTCATTGGTCTCACCCATTGTCTCCCCCTGCCATTCTGTTGTCATTTGGTTTAGCCCTCGTCACCGTCATCTGTTGCACCTGTCCTTGTAATTATTAGTCATCTGTGTCACCTGTGTTTGATTATGAGTTACCCTTTATAAGTCTGTCTTTGAGTTTAGTCTTTTGTCGGTCTTTAACGTTATCTGGATGTGTGTGAAAGCCCTCTGTGTTCCTGCCTGTTCCTGCCTTGTTCATCTTGGAGAATTCTATTAAATTTACTGTTGATTGTTAATCTCGTCTATCGTCTCGTCTCGTCCTGCACACCCGCGTGACAGTCGAGATCCGGCAGCGGTGGATTCTGCCGTGTCTGGGAACAGAAGGACACACACTGATAGACTTTCATCTGAACTCTCACCGCTCTAATTACTCAAGCACTCGTCAGATGGAAATGCTGATTACAGAGAGATTTATATCGCTGCTCTGAGAGTTTCATCCAGTTGGTTACTTGAGCTACTGAGTCTGATCTTGTTGAGCAAAAAGTATTTGGACACTTTAAATGTTGGACTGTCATTGTATTAGATAACAAATCATCAAAGGCATTGATGTTTCATGCCTTTCTTTACAAAAAGTGATACTTGCTGTTCTACACTATAAAAATGTGATTTTAGTTTGAAACATTTTTACTCAGATTTTTTAGTAAATTCCACAAAAAATGACAAAGAAATGGCAATTAGTGGTTGTGCATTGAATTAAACAAAGTTTAAAACACATTAAAGTTCAAATAATTTACTAACAACTTCTAAAATATTTTTTTTTACTGAAAAAGGTGTAGAAATAAGAATTACTCAAAAATTGCTAGTCAGTTTCACAATTAATTCTAACATTGAATTAGTTAAGTATAAAGACTGAAATTATTATTTTCTTGTCAAAAGTACTTCAATAATAAATTTTTTTTATAGTGTATACAAGTATGACTTAAGTGACTAAATACTTCATGGAGACACTAAATCATTTAATATGAAGCTTGTATGTTCATGAATAGATATATACTTATTTTCTGAGTGAATGTGTGTTTTCATTGGTAATACAAAATGTCTGAGGAGAAGGAAAACAGCACAGTGGCACACTTTAGCATTTTCTTTCATTTCTCGGCCAGAGAGTTTCCTAAAGCACACACAAACACACGCACTCACGCTCAGTTTACGCCGTGTTTCTCGGCCACAGAAGCGCCCAGCATTTGCAGCAGTGTGACAAATTGTTGCCGCTTTTCTCCGGGTGTGCGGGTGTCAGGGTGTGTTTGTAGTGCCGTGTGTTTGCTGTGTTCTGAGATTCAAGGTGCTGCTTCTGTTCAGCATGTCAAATGTAGCCCACACACGGCTCCTTATCTCCAAAGACCCCAAACACAGCGGACACACACACACACACACACACACACACACACACACACACACACGCTTCCCAGAATTTCCCTTTATTATGATTTCATCCTATTCCTCTTGGAGTCACTTGACTGCTTGGGTCGTGTGTGATCTGACAGGTATTCCAGAGCGTAGTGACCCTTTATGGGTCCAACATACTGCAGCTGTCACACACACACACACACACACACACACACACACACACACACACACACACATACACACACACACACACACACACACACACACACACATACATTCTGCATGGACTTTGTGTAACTGAGCTGGATGAATGTCTTTCTCTTTGAGTTTATTTGGTGTAGCACAGGAGCCCTGTGTTCTGCATGTGCATTTTGTAATCATTTATACAATATTTGCAGCACTGTTCTGTTGCTGAGATTGCAAGAAGGTTTTTCTATTGCACAGGTAGCCAATTATCCAGATCCGGACCCTGATCATTTCTCGTTAATTGATATAATTATGAACATTTCTCCACGTGAAATAATTGACTCGTCTTTACAGCGCCAAGGCTTTGCATGACAAGCTGAGGTGAATATATTTACACAATCAGTCGCGAGAAAACTATTTAACTCAATGTGTGGATTCCCATGCATAGAAAATAAGTCGAGACAATGGTAAATCGTATAATATGCACAGAATGCACATCTGTGTTATGGTTAATTCTAACACTGCATCGTATTTGCAAACATAAAAAGATTATTTTTTTATACTGCACAGATTCTAAAGCAGCAATCTTTAATAGTTTGGCTATTTATGATTTATTTTATTTTTTAGCTTTTACAAGATATTGTTTTCTCTGTGTTTATTACTATGGCTGCCAAATAAAC
Organism: Garra rufa; assembly: GCF_049309525.1. NCBI lineage: Eukaryota > Metazoa > Chordata > Actinopteri > Cypriniformes > Cyprinidae > Garra > Garra rufa. The sequence continues at coordinate 1,259,288 of NC_133372.1, read as the reverse complement.
ATTTAGGTTGTATTTTACTAAAATGTGCACTGCTTCTTTAATTTCTTAGAACTTTGCATTTGCTTGGTTCTTTCTATGATTTAATTTCGCAAACATAATATTAAGGTATTGGTGACATATTGACATGCACTTCAGTTTAAAAGTTTGGAGTCGGTCCAATGTTTTTATTTATTTGTTTAGTACTTTTATTCAGCGAGATTGCATTAAATTATTCAAAATTGAAAGTAAAGACATTTATAATGCTACAAAAGACTTTTATTTGAAATAAATGCTATTCTTTTGAACTTCTATTCTGTGAATCCTTTAAACAAAATCAGAAAATATTGGGCAGCACAACTATTTTAAAAATGTATAATAATCAGAAATGTTTGTTCAGCAGCAAATCAGCATATTAGAACGATTTCTGAAGAATCATGTGACATTGAAGACTGAAGTAATGATGCTGTAAATTTGGCTTTGATCCTAAATACACATAGAAAACATCTATTTTAAATTGTAATATTTCACAATTTTTGCAGCATTTTTGATCAAATAAATGCAGCCTTGGCGAGCAGAAGAGACTTAAAAAGAAGACATAAATAAATCTTACAGACCCCAAACTTTTCAATGGTAGTGCATGTGTTATACAAGGCTTAGTTTTAGGGTGTCCCGACTGATTACTTTTTTAAATGTCCCAAATATTTCACTAAAGAGAGTATGTAGAAACTTTTGAATTGTAGGCATTCCGTAATGTTCTGCTTTCTTTCTGCGGGCTCAGATCCTGTGTGGGTCTGTATATCAGTAAACATGCACTATAGAGCCCAAACAAAGAGTAGAATCAGACTGAGAATGCAACGCTGTAAAACAACTAGTGTTGAGTTCATTTTCTGGGAATTTTCAAACGTAGTAGATGTAGGTGAACATAATTCATCCTAATCCTGCATGAGCTCCTGTTCAGTGTGTGATAGACAGACGGCAGCCCAGAATACACACTCACACACATAGACGCCTTGAAGTGTGTGTCTGTGGAGAGAGAGAGAGAGAGAGAGAGAGAGAGAGAGAGAGGCGGGTACGGCCAAGTATTGGTGGATTTCACAGGTAACTGGATTACGTGGGCACATAATTGATCCATTTGGGGGGAAAATGACGGAGCTCTAAGCTTTGGAAATGGAGTTTATGAAACAGGCATTCGTAAATTCAAAGGAATCAATATGTCAATTTTATTACATCTTCAGGGCAGATGAGTTTTAAAAGAGCCCTGTCTTATTTTCCATGTCTGTGTTTCACACTACAGGTCCTGGGTGGCTGTTTGGTTTGATGTCGGTGTTTTATTGCGTACGCGAGTGGCTCTTTCCGCCCAGTTTGACCGTCTGCGGAAGCGCTGCCAGAAAAAGATGTTTGTCAGCGCTGCTGGCGGCGGCCGTGAGAACGATCCCTACGACGGAGCCTTTTAGTGCATCGAGAAAAGACAATAAAGCATTCCTCGCTCTTCAAGCCATCCATTTATAATGCAGGAAAGTGGAGTAAGAGCATTTCTGCATTTTCATCAGTAAAATATTCACATTTCATTTACACCGTCGCGCAGCCCAACTCGGTTTTATTACTCAGCCAAGCTTCTGCTCTAATTTAAATGAATTATGCAGGCGAAAACTGATGCAAACAGACAGAAATGCAACGCTCGCTGCGGTGTTGCTTTTGTGCTGTCGAATTAAAACAGAGCAGGAGAAAGCATGAAGAAGAAGAAGAGCAGGTGGTAAAGACAGAGAAAGAGGGAGACATGCAATTACTCGGCCTAGTTTGCTGGCATTCGTCGAGCACTGTTATACTAGTTCATTTTCCAGCGAGTAAATAAGCGCAAGTTGGTGATGCTTGCATTTTTAATTCAGCGTTCTCCTGCACGTTCACTGACTGGCATCTGCTATCAATGCTCGGCAGATGTGCCCGAAGAGCGCCGGGGCTCCAACCGCGAGCCCGATTATCCGTCCCGCGCCCATCGCATTTACGCACGTGCAAGCATGTATATGTAAGCGGCTGCTGAATATGTTAGCGTGTCTTCTCATTCACAAATGAACGGGGAGGGGAGGTGAGCGGATTCTCACGACGGCGTCTCACTTTTTCACGCTCCTTCAGCGGTCACTCCGTTCCCTCGTCTCCTGTCGGCACACCTTCACGCGTACGAACCGCAAACCTGCGATAATGAGACCAGATACTCGAGGCCTAAGACGCTTCTGATCTGCAGCATCAAAACACACAAAGAGTCGGATCTGGATCGTATCGCCCAAGATCAGATCTGGCAGATTTCTGCACGCCGTGGCTTTTGTGACGGTGGTATTTCGCGTCGGATTGTTTGCTGTCTCTCTCTGTCTGTTTTCAGATACCCATCAGTCGCTGCTTTCCGCTCTTTCAGACAGCACAAAGACCTTATCGTGGATTATTCTGTAGAAACGAACACATCACACGCTGTGAGACGAGACTCTTCCAGGCTTGGAAGTTTGACAAGAGTCCAAGGCCCATAGAAAACAAACATTGCGCATGAAATCGCTGTAATATCTCAGTTGCTGAGTTGCTTTCTTAAAAAAACGTCTCCTGTAATGTCAGACGTGTCTTCTCTAGAGATTCAGAAGAGTCTCAATCAGTCCTCAGATTTTCATGATCCAAGTCAGAAATCTCAACATGAGCTGCAACACTACAAAAATGTAGGACTTACTTTTAAAACTTATAAATCGCTAGTCAATCGCACAAATAACTACGATTTTAAGTAGGAAGGCTGAAATAGTATTTCTTGTAAAATGTGCAATTTTATTTACAACTTTGAAGAAAACATTTACAGTGTATGAGTTCTCCTCAGATGTTTGTCTTGTGAAAATCTCTTGTAATGTCAGTCTTTTCTAGAGATTCAAAGGAGTCTCAATTTGTGCTCAGATTTGCATGATCCAAGTCAGAGATCTCAATACGAACTCAAACTCAAACTACAACGAAATGGCAAGTAACAGTGACTTAAAAACAACATTTTAAAGTAGACTGAAATAGTATTTTCTTGTAAAATGTTCTCCAATAATCAGTTTCATTTACAGCTCTGCAAAAATCATTGAGTTCTTCACAGATGTTTTTCTTGAGAAAAAGTCTCTGGTAATGTCAGATGTTTTCTGCGGAGATTCAAAAGAGTCTCAGTTTTCAGAAATCGCATGTGGACTGAGCTTTGACACTGAAAACAACTAGTGTAGGATTTCAGAAATTTCTAAATTGAAACTCAGAAATTGCACAGAGATTAAAAAGAGAAAATCTGAGCAATCCAAACTCAATATAAAATATTTCTCATCAAAGACCTGATCTGCCACACAGAAAAATGTTGGTGTAGGATTTACTTTGTGACAATTTTTCAAGTAGTAGTTTTTTTAAGTAGAAAATATTTTCTTGTACTCCAAAAATTGTTTTATTTACAACTTATAAATAAATAAATTCACAAATAATTACTAAGAAATGAGTAGCACACTGAGGGGAAAAATAAATAAATAAATAAATATATATATATATATATATATATATATATATATATTTTTTTTTTTTTAATTATTATTATTATTATTTTTTTTTCAAATTTTAAAGTAGAAAATATTTTCTTGTACTCCAAAAATTTTATTATTTACAACTTCTAAATAAATAAATAAATAGTAAAGTTTACAAAGATACGGCAAGTAAGACATTGAATTATCCATTGCAATTTGAAGTACGACTTAAATTGTATTTTCTTGTACTCTAGTTATCTTTGTATGATTTAAAACCTCAAAAAAACTTTTTTTTTTTTTTTTTTTTTTTTTACAGTATATCCAAGTTCTTTTTAAATTTCTGTTACTGTATGACAGCTATTGACTCATTTGTGTCTATTTTTATGTCTAATAAAAACCTTGATGCTTAGATGAAGCATAACTTACACCATCAAAGGGAAACCTCTGAGCGATAACATGCACCTCTGGGGGCGGATGGTGAAGTGTGTGTGTGTTTCGAGGCTGTTGGTCTAGTTTGTGTAGGCTGGTCTGTGTTCTACTGTACTCTTGCGAGTCGTCACTAACACGTTGTACAAATGAAACACTTTTTTTCACATGGACCAGAATGAAGCGCGTCTTTCCCCTCCCTCCCGTCTGTTGACTCGTTTCAATAGCTGCACGTCTCTCACACATTGATGTGTCTCCTCCTCACGTCACCATGAGCGAATCAACGAGTGTGTGTACGTTGACTTCACACTGATAGTACAGGCCTGTTACTATAGTACCACTGTATTACTGTGTCCTGGGCTTTATTTAGCAGTTTATTACTGTTCTCTGCAGATAAAAGCAAAAAAAGCACTTTAAGGAACTGAATTCAAAGGAAAGAGTATTTTTGTCAAGTGGTAATTCTGATTGTTGTCTAATTGCTTTGCTTTACATCTAAATGAGAGAGAGAGGTTTTGTTAATATTTTAGAATTTTTTATATTTTCTTTTTTCTTTTTTTGTTATTGTTAGTTTTTGTCTTTTTGATTATTTTTTAAATATGTCTATTTTTTATTAAGTTTGTAGTTTTTTGTTTTTGTTTTAGTTTATGTTGTGTAAATGTTATCTTTGACAACTAGCTAAAATATTTTATTTTATTTTATTATTTTATTTCTTTAAACTAAATGAACATTTGAAACTCTGCCCTGGCAACTAGCTGGATTTTTTTTTTTAAGTTAATAAAATGTTTTGTTGTGGTTTTAGTTTTGATTTTAGTTAATGATAATAACACTGAGATTACAGTGTGTGTGTGTGTGTGTGTGTGTGTGTGTGTGTGTGTGTGTGTGTGTGTGTGTGTGTGTGTGTGTGTGTGTGTGTGTGTGTGTGTGTGTGTGTGTGTGTGTGTGTGTGTGTGTGTGTGTGTGTGTGTGTGTGTGTGTGTGTGTGTTTGTATTGTAATTGTGACTCAGGGTGGAGATGCTGTTGACCTCAGATATGGGTTAAATGCAAATTGAATGAGAATCAGGCAGTGATAATTATGGTGGAGTGGCGAGGGGTCAGTCGAGCAAAAGAGCCCGCAGAGAGACGCTCTCCTCCCGCTGTCTGTCTGTATCTCTCTCCGTCTGCTGACCCGCTCTATCTGCGCACTAAACACTGTTTTAGGTTAAACTACCGTTATGTGCATTTCTGTCATTTGCTTACTGCTGTTTCCAGATCATTATTACTGGTGCTCAAGTCACTCATCACTAGCCTTAGTGCAGATAGTGATGTGATGAAACCTCCAGCATCTGAATGATTCCTCAAGTCATGTTTGTTGTTGAGGATCAGGCACAGCATTCATGTAATCAGATGCACCAACAAGAGAAAATCCTACGAGTGCACATTGAAGGAGAGACTCAAACCATATAGAGACCAGAAGAAATCATGCCACACAGGAAAAAAAATACCTGCAATCTTAAAAATAAAGGTTGTGATACACAGTGATGCCACAGAAGAACCGTTTTTGGTTCCACAAAGAACTATTCTGTCAAAGAACCATGTCTTTCTTACATTTTTATAATCTGAAGAACCTTCTTTCACCACAAAGAAACTTTTGTGGAACAGAAAGGTTCTTCAGATGCTAAAGGTTTTTTATGGAACCATTTAGACAAAAAAGGTTCTTCTATGGCATCGTAAAGCACCTTTATTTTTAAGAGTGTAGAACACCCTAGAAACTGTAATTGTAAAAAAAAAAAAAAAAAAAAAATGACTGCCAAACAAAAACCTTAAAAATTACAGTAAAATATCTTAACTGAAATAAAGTGCAAAAACAATAATTTTACAGATATTTTTTCTTGTTTTTTAAATTACGATATTTTACTGTAATTTTACAGTTTCTGTAATATAACTTTTTTTATTGGACCTTTTTTTACGGTGTAAAACCCTTATTTTATAGATTTTTACTTGTTTCAGTTACAATATTTTACTTTAATTTTAAGTTTTTTTGTTTGGCAGACATAGCTGCCAGTTGTTTGACCATTTTTTGTCTAAATGGTTCCATAAAGAATCTTTAGCATCTGAAGAACCTTTGTGTTTCACAAAAAGTTCTTAGTGGCAAAAGAAGGTTCTTTAGATTATAAAAAGTAAGAAAACCTTTCAATAAATGGTTCTTCTATGGCGTCGCTGGTTCTTCTAAAGCACCATTATTTTTTAAGAGTGTAGCAACATTGTAACAAACGACCAAATCACTCAAGTATCACAGTGGTGACTAGAATCCCTAGTTTATTCTGCCATGGAGAAACAGACTTTCTCTCTGGCTCAGAGTTTTATTGTCCATCAGTGTTTATTTCACATCTTAAATGTCATCTGGCTGTGCGATCTCTCTGTGAGCTTTTACAAAGGATATAGATAACACAAGACACCAAATTAATCAATACCCTCTTTCTCTCTCTTTCTCTCTTTGGCTGGCGTTGCTGATCGGTCGTGGATCTGTGCTCTTCAAATCAGCAGCAGGTAAGCCGAGCTTAATATCTACCAGCTTCCTTTATATGCACACGAACACAATGCAGGTGCAGCGGAGCTCATGAGTTTGTCCTGTGAGTTTGAATGCATGTGGTTTAAAAGCTCCCAGCAAATGCATGAATGAAAATGCATGACACACACACACTGACACAGGTTGTGTTTTTATCCGTGCGTGTCCGTATTGGGCCGTGTCGAATACCTCGCACTTAATTACCATTTATTGGAAGTCCCGCTCATCCTCTTTTATCGCTCCTCTAAATAATTTCCACAAATAAGAGGGTTTCGGGCTCCAGCGTGCGGCTTCGGCGTCTCAGCTTCCACCCATCAAAGTTTAATCGAAGCCGCGTTTTAGTTTTTGAATAAAGAACACTTAAAAAATTTAGATGCAAATTATTCTGCATTATTCATGCTCTCGTCGTCCTTGTAGATTTAAACATTTGCGAGGCCACCTTGATTTGAGTCATTACCTCGACTCGGGCTGTTCCGTCATGAATAAGGTATTTCCTACAAGTGCAGCACTCGCCTGATGAGCTTTTAAAGTGCCTTTACACTCCGTCTGCGCAGCGCGCATGAGCGAATCGAACACGCCGAGCGAAATCCGTCTCAGGTGGCGAATCCTGACAGGAGAGAGAGACTCTTTTCTCTGCAAAGTCTCGGAACGCGACCAACTTTACCTGAAAGCCAGAAGAGATCCTCAGAAATAAGCCAGCTTTGTGTGAGCAAACTCGAGAATCCTGCTCAATTTGTGCTCCCTTTGTAGCGAACGAGGGGTGAAGAGCCCTCGAGAGGCACGTCTGAACGCCTGGGAGAGAGACAGACAGTTCTTTTTAATTACTCGACACAGATTGTCGCTGCGCACGCGATCCCAGATTATTGACTGTTACCTGTACGGCCTGACATATGGGATCAATTGTAATTTGCTTTAGCGTTTCTTCAGATGTGGCTCGAGGATTCTTGAACACACACACACACACACACACACACACACACACACACACACACACACACACACACACACACACACACACACACACACACACACACACACACACACACACAAGATGAAGCGGTGATGATATGATTTGAAACATCCTGGCTCTTAGCATCACTTAAATCTACCTCGCAAGAACAAACTGGAGTCTTTAAATTATTCCTTTTCATCTGCACGCAAACAGCCGTAAAATGATGAAATCTGCGGATCCCAGAAGCTTTTACTATTAAAGTCTAAAGCGCGGCCCAAATCTGCTGTAATGAAACCGTTGTTTGTTTGTTTGCTCAGAGAGAAAACCTGAAAGAGAGAGAAAGAGAGCGTTCCTGTGGCCCCTGCAAGAAAAATAAAGTAGTTGACACAGTGTCTCGATCATCTTTACTACCCGCTGGAAGAATTAATATTTAAACATTCTAATAATGCGGCTTGCCTTGCATGCACTTTTAAGCAAAGCAACAATATTTTTCACCTGGGGTAACACAATGATTTTTCATCCTGCTGAGTGCAATTTCCCTTTCTAATGCGTCTGTGGAGCTTCCACCATTGGGCAGGCCGACTATACTCTTTATTATTTCCCACTGAAAGAGAAAAAAATATTCATAGAGGTAAATATATTGAAATGAATTTTCGTGTCCATGAGCAAAGAAGAGCTCGGGCCGCCGTCTCTCCCTCCAAAGCGGTGTAATGATTGGAAAAAAAAGCTGCATTATGGGAGAAAGGGTGCGGAAAAATCAAAATATACGTGCGCGCAAATCGGCTGCTATTTGAATATCCATAAAGCGCTTTCCTTCAAAACATCATCAGTTTTTTCCTTTATTTATTTTCCCCACAATCGCTCCTGACAACTGGGGTGTCAAAAAAAAAAAAAAAAACACACACTTTTTGTTTGAACAAATGTATATTACCTGGTGTGCAATACATGATTTTCTCTCTTTCTCTAAAGCCTTTTTAAAAAGCAACTAACCAGGTGAAGCACCTGCAACACAATCACACATCCCCACTAACAAACAAACAAACAGAAAAGAAAGGACGTGTAAAAATGAGTGTAGATATTCCCGGTGGAGTCGAGCGGAAAGGATGCGTGCAGAGATCTGCTGTGTGTCATGGATTCCTGAAGCCTGAAGCCTTTGTAATTGATCACGAAAATGAATTGTTGAGTTGTGCGGGCAAATTGAACGACATAAATAAGAGTTATGATCTCCTCTTCTGTTTATGTGTAGCTGTATAGTTGTAATAGAAAGAGGCTGCGTGAGTCACTGACCTGCACTAGTACTGGGCCACATAGTGAATATTTACAATATAGTTGTGATTTAATATGCTGGCGATATACAATTAAGCAGCACTGTAAATATGTGAGAAAGAGAATGGAAATGCAGATGATTTAATAGTGTTTTGCTTTTAAAATTCAGTTGCAAAAATGCATTTGTATTCAGTTTGAATCAGTTCAGAACAGGCTTTTTAGTGATCTGATTCAAAACACTGATTCAGTGATTCAAATATGTCGATAAATAATGATGTTTATGTATCAATATATCTGTTTACATAATTAAAAAATATTAAATGTAATGAAATCGGTTCATTTATGTATCAAGATATATATTGAATATCACCAAACGTATCAAATATCAAGTTTATGATCGTTACAGTCCAAATGCAGGTGGAAATAGAGGACAACATAGTGATTATTTACAATATAATTGCAATTTGATATAAAAGTAAACAACACTGTGAATATGAGAAAGAGAGCAGTTTTTTGCATTTAAAATTCAGTTGCAAAAAAAAAACTGTTAAGAGTTCATTTGTATTCAGTTCAGAACAGGCTTTTTAGTGAACTGATTCAAAACACTGATTCAGTGATTCATTTGTGTCATGCAAACTTTTAACCAAGTTTCCGTCCTTTAAAACATATGCACAGAAATAATGATGTTTATTATTATGTATCATTATATTGGTACATATAATTAAAAAAATGATGAAATATAATGAAATGGGTTCACTTATGTATCAAGATATATATATATACATATTAAATATCACCAAAAGTATCAAATATTAACTCCTTTTCTGCGATATGAATGTTACAGTGCAAATTGGGAATTGGGAAATTTTCCCAATATCCCTTTCATGTCAAAGCTCTGGACAACATAGTAAATATTTGTAATATAATTGTAATCTGATATAAAAGTAAACAACACTGTAAATATATATGAAAGAGAACAGTTTTAATAGTTTAATAGCAGTGTTTTGCATTTAAGCTTCAGTTACAAATAAATAGAATCAAACCAGACTGATTCAGTGATTCATTTCCATCAGGCAAAACTGTTCAGGAGTCTCCATGTGGAATTTTCATGTATTTTAAAAAAGTTAATTTAAAATGTGCATAAATAATATGTTTAGTATTATGTATCATTACACTGGTGTATATGAATGAAAATGATTAAATATGATGAAATAGTTTCACTCATGTATCAAGATGTATATTTAACATTACCAAAAGACTCATAAGTATCAGATATGAAGTCATTCCCTGCGATGTGAAAGTTACAGCGCAAATGCAGGTGGAAATTTTCCCCATCAGCCTTTCATGTCAAACCTCCGGTGAGCTTTACTAAAGCTCACACATACAAGCTTTTATGCACTTATTGCTCTCTAGAGCTCTTCAAAGAGATGCATTTTTTCCTGCGACGTCTCACCTGATTGAAATCTAGCAGCTGCTGCGCTTCGTCTCTCATCTGTCGAGGTGGGAAAGAAACAGACGATTAGTTTCCACTTCACTCCGTTTGAGTCTCGTACGTCTCTGCGGTGCGTCAGACCGGCCTTTGAAAAGAGATCGCTCATGCTAAAGGGGCTCTGACAGGGCAAGGGCAACAGCCTCGGGTTCATCTCTACCCCACGGCAAAACAGAGCAGCGCTGCTGGCTACGCGCACACACACACACTCACGCACGCAGGTGAAACCAGAGAAGGGATGTAACTAGATGACAGATTAAAGGAACAGTTCGCTGAAAAACAAAACTTCTGATATCATTCACTCATCCTCATGTTGTTCCAAAGCTGTAGACAAGCTTTCCTCTGTGGAGGACAAAAGGAGATGCTTAGCAGAATGTTCACGCTGCTCTTTTTCATATAAAAACGTATTGTAATTTTGACATTAGAAGACTGTACAAATGCTACGGTAAAAACCCATTAATTGGGTAATGGGTAAAGGATTGCTCACCCCCTTGTCATCCAAGATGTTCATGTCTTTCTTTCTTCTGTTGCAAAGAAATTACATTTTTCAGGAAAACGTTCCAGGATTTTTCTCCATATTGTGGACTTCAATGGTGCTCAATGGAATGAAGGTTAAAAATGCAGTTTCAGTGCCACTTTAAAGGGCTCTAAATGATCCCAGTCGAGGAAATACGGTCTTATCTAGCAAAACAATCAGTTATTTTCTAACAAAATTTACAATTTATATACTTTTTAACCTCAAATGCTTGTCTTGTCTACCATTGAAAACCACAGGAGAAAAATCCTGGAATGTTTTCCTTAAACTTAATTTCTTTGCAACTGAAGAACGAAAGACATGAATATCTTGGATGTCTTGGGGGTGAGTAAATTATCAGGAATTTTTATTCTGGAAGTGGAGTAATCCTTTAAAGTTTAAGGGCCGTTTACACCCAGAACAATACCTATAAAGACAATTGCAACGATAACCGCCCACAATAATCGACAATAACATTGTTTATTCTTAGCACAACGCCACTTTAAACGCTCAAGCTCTTTAAAGCAGGATGGATTCTGATTGGCTTGGTTTTTATTGTTCATCAGCTTGGAAAAAATCAATCTGAGAGTGATTCCAACAATGTCTTATTAACAATCTTTATCATTATCGTTCTAGGTGTGAAAAGCCCTCTACTCTATTTGTTGAAAACTGTAATAGACCTAATGGGAAATTTCATGTAAATTATTTTTTGAAATGTATTTTTGTATACAATGGGCATGAACGTGGACAGATGCTTTTACTCAAAAAGTTGCAAAAAAACACACGTTTCTGTTTAACGTTCTCCTTTTGTCTTATGGGTTTACATGATTTCATTTTTGAGGTAACTGTCCCTTTAAGGCTGCGGTGCAAGCGTCCCTGGAGAAGCTGTGTCTGACTCCCTCTGTTATAGTAATATGGAGAGGCTCTGGAACACCTTTTTAAAACTTAATTGATTCTTTTAAAGCAGCGGCCCGTGCTGACACTCTGCGTTATGATCAGGGAGAGCAGCAGTCGGACGGAGCGGCCCGTTGCTGTGTGTCGCGGGGAATTACTTTGGACTGCTGGGAATGTGGGTTAGACGGACGGGGATTTGCTGTGGGGTGGCCCAGATGACACTCAAACAATTAGATAAACTCATATCTAATTTAAGTCTGACTGACAACAGCGGTGCACTGGAATGCGTCACACATGCGCAGGGAATGTTTGTCTACCTTTCCTGTATAGTGTGTGTGTGTGTGTGTGTGTGTGTGTGTGTTTTGGAATGTGTGTGTTGTGCTGCTGTTTCTATGGAAGAGTTTGTGTGTGTGTGTCCATCTGGTGTAAATCAATCAGACTCATCATTGCACACACACATGCATAAGGATTCAGGAGGTTTGTGTTGCTCAGATGTTGCTCTTTTATATCTCAGGAGACTTAATGGAAGTTACTTAACTTTGAAGTTACACTGTAAATAAATAACATAAAAAAACATTTTACTTGATTTTTAGTACAAATATCTAAGTTATTAAATCAAGATACAAGTAAAATGGCATTTAAGGCTTGTTTCCTCATTTGTTTTATAAACAATTAATTAAGATTCTGCTGAAAACAAGAAAAAAAAAAATCTGCCAATGGTCAAAATTTGAATACATTTTATTCAAAGATAAAACAAGTTGATTTTTCTGACCCCATTGGCTTATCTGACCCCACTCACTTTTTTTGATATATTTTATCAGAGTCTCAAGAAAAAATATTCAGATATGTGTACTGAAAAACAGACAAAAAAAGGACAAAAATACTAAGTACGTTTTTTATTTATTTATTTTAATAAAATAGATATTAGAGTTCATATTGAGATCTGTGACTTCTGACTGTGCACTTTGGCAAATCTAAGAAGAGTTTTGAAAGAAACATTTAATTGATTTATTTTACACTACAGTAAATGTTAGCTATGCATCAAAACCCGTCAGTCTAAAATGAAGTGAGAAAGCAGCTGTATGTTTTTAGATAGTTGAGCTCAGATTGAAGGCCTCAAGAAGAGGTTCACGTGTGCTAATAAAGACACGCTCTCTGAAGCATGCACTGTTTCTGAGAGTGAGTTTGAGACTGCAGCGAACGGCGGGTTACAAGACGCGTCGACTGAGTGACAGGGAGCCGCACGCATCAGAGAACCTATGAAAGACAGAAATAAAACCAGAGAAGAGGATGAGTCGAGACTGTAAACGCAAACCCGTCTCTCTCTCGCCAGCTGTCACACGTACAGTGACCTTGATAATTGTTATGGTCATTAAAATAAGTGCTCATTATTCTTCAAGGTGCGTCTCAGCATTACACTGATCAATGTGTGTCACACACACACACACACACACACACACTAATGAAACCTGTTATTGTGATTGCATCCTGCTCCGTCTTACCCACCAATCAATATTAACAGCTCGTAAAAAAACTGCGCTGAAGAGATTAGCCGCAGAAATGAGCAGAGATACTTAAACAAAGTGCATTGAGCACAGGGCGAGTTTAAACCTCACGTGATTGAAAGATGCAGTGTGTGTGTGATTGGCTTTGACGCGCTCCATAACAGAAAAACTCACATGTGAGTGTGAGAATAAGTGAGTTTATGAGTTTCGTGGCTTCTAGATCATGTTTGTAGCTTTAAAAGTTTGAGGACAGTAGGTTATTTTAAATATTTTTGAAAGAAGTCTCTTCTGCTCATTAAGGCTGCATTTATTTGATCAAAAATAGGGTAAAAACAGCAAAATTCTGAAATAATATGTCAATTTAAAATAGATGTTTTCTAAGTGAATATCTGTTAATCTGTAATTTATTTCCGTGATCAAAGCTGAATTTTCAGCATCATTACTCTCGTAGTCAGTGTCACATGATCCTTCAGAAATCTGTCTAATATGCTGATTTGATGAAACATTTTTGATTGTTATCAATGTTGAAAACAATATTTTTGTGTAAACTGATACTTTTTATTTTTTGGGATTCATTTATTCATTCATTTGAAATATAAATATTTTGTTGCATTATAAATATCTTTGCTGCCACTTCTAATCAATTTTAAAAAATATAAATCTTACTGACCCAAAGCTTTTAAATGGTGGAGTTTATAAAAGAGTTAATACATACATTTCAGTAATCAAAGAGTTAATTTGGGTTTCATGTTGATGTTATAGACTGGCATTTATGAACTACTTTATCTGTCATTAGTAACAAAACCACATGCTCTATTTGGATCATGTGACAGAGGAGAATTTAAATATACTTGTTGGCACACAAATACCTCATTAGTGATTTCAGGAATCTGTAACACAAGATCAAAGCAGAATCAGTAGTCTATATTGTTTATTTTATCACAGTTAAAGCGTAAGTTTCATTGCAGTAATCAGCAGTGAGCGTCACAGATAGAGACAGTAACGCTTCTCTCTGTCAGCCGTTCTAAAACAAGGCCTGTAATTGTGGCAGTGACCTGATCTGTGTCTGGGCGGCAGAGAATGTGTAATTATCGCTTGTTAACCAGGACGGCGCACCTGCTACACTGAAAAAGGTTTGAAGAAACAGCGCTGGCAACCTCTAGAGCTGCCAATCACGAGAGAGAGAGAGAGAGAGAGAGAGAGAGAGAGAGAGAGAGAGAGAGAGAGGCTACGCTGCTATTCTTCGAAACACGTCTGAGCAGTTAAATGCGCCGCTGTTTCCTCTGCTACAATAGAGTGAACATTACCCAGCACAAGTCTCATTATTACACACACACACACGCATGGGCCTCCGACACACACACTCACACACGTATTACCGGCTCACATTGTTGGGTTCGAATGGCGCTCCTGCATTTCTGAGATTTGCTCATTATGCGGCGTATTAAAGGCGTGAGTCAGTAATCAACCCGCACGGCGAGCCAAAGGAGAGCGCCGCCGCTTCACGTTTCCCGGCAACAATGCGCGCTCCCACGAACCGCAGCGACGGGAGAAATTGTTTAGTAAATACAGGCCGGATCGTGTTTTATTAAGCGGGCCTGACACTATTCACACACGCAGAGCGCCGGAGAGCGCGTGTACCTGCCTGATAATCGCGCGTGTTCAGATATGTCGACACAATGGCAAACACGCCGGTATTCATCGCAGACTGAGAGAATTGTAGGCAGACAAAAAAAAGAGGTCTAAAATCACTGAACGGAAACAAGATACAACCCAGAACATGACACACAACTCACATTTTCTCTTTCCACTTGTCTTTGTTCTGTTTTCTCTGGCCTGCTTGCTCAAGTTGAACGTGAAGCGTGTCAGACGCTGAGCAGAGAGATGGAGATTTTAAAGGAGAAGCGCTACACGAGGGGGAGTTGGAGGGGTTGTCGGCTCACCTGTCAGAGCGGCCCGCGTTTTGATGGCTTTACTGGAGGTTGATGGGAGCGGTCCAACATGCTACATACGTGGAACTGGCTGATACCGAGCCGTGATCCGTAAAACAGACGTGTTTGTTGCTTTAAATGTCTGAGCGCATGTAGCATGGCCTGTACGTGATAGCCAGCCGAGTCATCATAGTTAACTAAAACTAAAACTATTAAATAATAATTTACTCACCCCCTTGTCATCCAAGAGGTTTATGTCTTTCTTTCTTCAGTCGCAAAGAAATTATGTTTCTTGAGGAAAACTTCTCTTCGTATAGTGGACTTCTATGCTGCCTGCGGGTTTGAACTTCCAAAATGCATTTTAAATGCAGCTTCAAAGGACTCTAAACGATCCCAGCCGAGAAAGGTGGGTCTTATTTAGCGAAATGTACAATTTATACACTTTTTAACCACAAATGCTCATCTTGTCTAGCTCTGTGATGCACATGCGCATTCTGTGCACTCTGGTTCAAGACAGATAGGGTATGTCAAAAAACTCCAATCTCATTTTCTCCTCTAACTTCAAAATCGCCCT
This sequence comes from Garra rufa, assembly GCF_049309525.1. Taxonomy (NCBI): domain Eukaryota; kingdom Metazoa; phylum Chordata; class Actinopteri; order Cypriniformes; family Cyprinidae; genus Garra; species Garra rufa. The sequence continues at coordinate 1,243,706 of NC_133372.1, read as the reverse complement.
ACATCGCTGCTTACCTTTTTTGAAAAGGGCGTTTAACCTTGTTTGCACATTCACTTTATAAACACTGGGTCGGTACTTTTGCAGCGATGTAGGATGATTTTGAAGTTGAAGAGAGAACAAGATGGGACTTCTTCACCGTACCCTAACTGTTTTGAACCGGAATACACGGAGTTGACACAGAGCTAGATAAGATGAGCATTTGAGGTTAAAAAGTATATAAATTTTAATTTGTTTTTAGGAAATAACCGATGGTTTTGCTAGATAAGACCCTTCTTCCTCGCCTGGGATCGTTTAGAGCCCTTTGAAGCTGCATTTTGGAAGTTCAAACTTACCTAAATGGCAAGCAGAGTCTCAAATGAATCTGATTCTTTTCAGCATCCAAATGAACTGATTCACTAAAATGAATCAGATTCACCAATGCACTTTTAAAACAAGTGCAGTTCAGTCATATGACTTTTCTGCTCATGCACTGTATTTATAACCAGAGATGCTAAGAAAAATTTGGATTTGATCAAGATCATAGAACCAAATCTAATATTTGCAAATGTTTACATATTTAATCTGCAATCAGTCTCCATACATACAGAATGTGCCGTTATACAATACATTAAAAAAGATTAAAACAACAACAACATACAGTACATAAAAGCAAATGCAATAGGGTTTCTGTTATGAAAACATGGTTTTGCTTTGTAAAACGTAACTGACTGCGGGATAACGACTGCCAGGCTCCTGAATAATGTAGTTGAGTTGGTAACGGTGCTACTGTAGTTACTCCCCGCATTAGCTCATATTACGGTTTGTGATTTTCTTCGGTATTAATTATAGATGTGATTTGAAGAAGTCCAAAGCGTTTGCAGCCGTGCGAATGCTCCGAGATCAGGACTCGATTCGATCCCCTCGGGAACGCCGCCACTGTTTAACCGTGTGACATGTTGTCATATTGGAGAGCGGCAAAAGAAAGAAAGAAATCAATTGGCAATTAAATGCTGCACCTTGTGACGATGACAAAAGACATTTGGTGTGGTGATGGGAGAGAGAAAGAGAGAGAGAGAGAGAGAGGGAGGAGAAGGTAATGAAACTCTAATGACTATTCATAAGCGATTTGCAGGCCTCTGATCCAGCTGAGTGGAAGTTGTGCCCTCTGGTCTTGGAGTCTGTCAGCTCGGCTCTCCTCAACCCTTCCCTGACATCACCGAATTACCCAGCAGGCCCTGGGGCGCGACTCAGGATGCCACTCTCTCACACATCTGCCGCACTAAAGGTGCCACCTTAGGACAAAACACCCAGAACCACCAAAGTGTAAATACCTGAAATTGACAAGGGCTGATACCTTTTCCCCCGCGCCACATCGCCCGCTTCTCTCTCTTGGCACGACTGCACATTGCACGTCTTTTCATTCCAGTTGCGTCTTTTTTCTGCAAGCTCTAGTACACAGGGCTTTCTGCTTGCACGTGTGTGTGTGTGTGTGTGTGTGTGTGTGTGTGTGTGTGTGTGTTTGTGTGTCTGTGTGTGTTGAACTTGTGACCAATAGGTGGTAAATTAGTATATTCTGAGAAACGCAGATGAGTTGAAACACTTGTGTGATGTGTCTCCTTCTGTCACACCAGAAATACAGCAGCTAACCACTGCTGAAATGTGCTAGGTGTTAAAATAGACAAAGGAAATGCTCTCTGAAATTAGGAAGCAAAAAACCCTTTATTGTTTACCAGAGAAATCATCCTGAACAGTCTTAGTTTGTGTGTGTACAGTAGGCTGCATATAAGGCATGTTTCAAACCCTAGTGAGTGTCCTTAATAGATAGCATTCTGATAAAAATAAAATCTTGCAAGTGACTGATTTTGAATATATAGGTAAAAAAATTAATGTGCCACACAAATAGTGCATGGAGCATTAAAAAGCTTACTTAAAATAAAATGTTAACTGAAATAATGTAAAACAAACATTTTATTTTAAGTAATGATTTTTAACAACATTTATTATTTTTCATTAATGTGAGGTACTGGAATAACTAGAACTAAAGTAAAAATGTGTAAAAACTATACTATATATAAGATATTTTATGTTTTTTAAAGACATTTATTATGCTCATCAAGGCTGCATTTATTTGATCAAATACAGGAATAAAAACTGTAATATTGTGAAATATTATTTCAGTTTGAAATAACTGTTTTCTGTGTGGATATATTTTAAAATGTAATGTATTCCTGTGATACAAAGCTGAATTTTTTAGGGTCATCAAGAATCCTGAAAAAAGAATCACAGTTTCCCAAAAAAATATGTAAATAAAATATTAAGCAGCACAACTGTTTCCAACATTGATAATAACTGTAATTAATCAGCATATTAGAATGATTATTGAAGAATCGAGTGACACTGAAAACTGAAGTAATGGCTGATAAAAATTCTGCTTTGCATCATAGAAATTAATTATATTTTAAAATATATTAATATAGAACACCATTATTTTAAACTGTAATAATATTTTACAATATTACATATTTTTCTGTATTTTTGATCAAGTAAATGCAGCCTTTATGAGCATACAATAATTCTTTAAAAAACATTACAAATCTTACTGATCTCAAACTTTTGAGAGGCAGTGTATGTATATAAAAAACAACTTTTTTTTACTGAAACTAATACAATTGCTCAAATTAATAGAAATTTGCAGACAATTCTTCCAGCACCACTACCATTTTTTTAATCTTTTTTTTTTTGTTTTTAATTGAGCTTGTGGCAATGCATTCTGGGATTGTGTACTCCACAGCCTTAGATTTTAGCCAAAAAAAGCATGAAAGGCAGCAGGCAGTGTAATATTGCTGCTGCTCACTACTGATCTCATATTCATACAGTTTGAATTAATCTAGATAAAAGCTACATCAAAACTAGAGCGGTCACATTATATTTCCGTTCCCACCACTGCATATCGACTGCGGTGTGTGATATTCTGGAGTCGTGTGGTTTTCGCCTTCAAAAGCGGACCTGGACAGACGTGCCGTGACACTTTTTCAATGGTACCAGTAAGAGCGCCTATATTTAATGGAAAAGCCAGAGTCAGCTGGAGGTTTTGTTGTTTTTCTCTGGCAGCTGTGGCCGGTTTGTTCTGACCTCCAGCCCGCTCACGCAGAATCAGGGGAAACTCTGAAGAATAAAACCGTTTCGGCCCAGTTTTCGTTTTCTCCCCAGAGTCCGAATTCATTTCAGCTTTCTGTTTGTCTGCTGGACCGTAAATCTCTTCAAGATCCTGTTTAAAAAAACTCCTCAGTTCCTTCTTTTATTCTGGAATAATCGGCTCTTTAAGGAGCTGTCAATGATGTCAGTCAAGAGCTGAGATCTGAAAACATCAGGACCAATATGACGCCCACAGCGGCTGCTGACCTCTGACCCATTTCATGGAGAGAAAAAGGTGTGGATGTGCTCTAACTCAAGAGCTTTACAGCCACTATCGCTCCAGCGTGTGTGTGAGTCAGTGAGTGTTTATCAGGGCTGCAATAGTGCTTGGCCAAGCGCGTCTGCAGGCCTCGTTCACCTCATCAGCACTGAACTGCCAAAATCCAGCAGGAAATTCACCAACAAAAACAGTTTAAAAGATCAGCAACGCGTGTTTAAGACAGTTTTATAGTATAATACACCATATTATTAATCATTTTTAATTAATATATTACATAAAAAGATGACTTGACATGCACAGTTTTGTTGATGCATTTTGTGTTGAAACTGGAAAATGATATATAAAATGTCATCCTGATTAAGCATTTTTTTTTATTGGACAAAAGACCGAAGGATACAAATCTCCCCTTTTGAATACATGAGATCTTACATATTTTTTTAGTATGAGGGTCAAAGACCTAAAAGGGTTTAAGCATGAAAACAATACGTGTAGTACTGCTTTAAATTGTTGTTTTTCACCAAAAAAATGTATTAAAACGTTTTCCGTTTAATTTCATTGCATTTTTGTTTTTGTTTTTATGAGCAAAGAATAAATATACATTTTTCCCTAATTTACAGAAGACATTTTATTTTATATTTTATCTTTTACATATTATTTTAAATATTGTTGCACTGAATGACAATAACATTATTTCAACCAAATTTCGACATTTTATTCTCCAGAAACTTATTTGAAACCTTAAAAGTTGACACTTTACTTACATGTGCTTTCGATGGACATTAAATTACTCTGTGGACATCTTAATGTCTTTGTTCCATTAATATTTTTTTTTATATTATTATTATTATTATTATGCACAATATTCATATTAAATACATTCTAAAGATCTCATGAATCATTTATGGCTAGTATTTAATAATACTAATAATAATACTAACAATGTAAGTCATAGTTGTTGTAGTAGCAGCAGAACTAGTGCTGATAATTTGTCATTAGTTCTAATGAAATCTTTGCGGCTGTAGCTGATGAAGGTAATGATGGGACAATGGCATCTATCAGCCACAAGTTTAATTAGAGAACTGAAGCATTACGCTGAAATATTAATGATGCCGACTGTATTTATGAGCCCTGCGCTCATATCTGCCACACTGTTTGACCAAATCTCTCTCTCGATGTATCCCACAAGCCCTCGGGGCCAAAAACAGACCCTCACCCCACATCAGATTTTATGTGTGTGTGTGTTTCTTGTCTGTGCCTGTAAGAGAATCTAAAGTCTGTCCGGTGTTCATTAATATTATGTTTAATTCACACACAGCAGTGAAGTTGTGTTATATTGTGCATATAGTCACTCTGCTGTGTGTCGCGTCCAACAAACACCCTTTATCTGTGACTATATTCACAATACCATGTCACTTTGAGTGTGTAGCTGCTTGAAAGCAATACTGAATAGGATACGGCGCTCCTGGGCCAAATAAACGCAAACAAATTGTACTCTATAAACCATAAAACAGGCATTTATATACATGCATCTCATAATAAGGAGTTCTTATAACCTTATTTCATGAAGAGCCGTTTCTGAAGGCTACAGGCCACATGCAAACACGTGTGTGTGTGTGTGTGTGTGTGTGTGTGTGTGTGTGTGGGCTGGTCCTCTGCAGAATCCCAGAAGGTTTTGCTCTCTTGCTCTGATCATGGCGTAGGCAGAAGCCTTAGAAACGTGATCTATGCTCGCACACACACAAACAGTGAGAGGGCCGATGCAGGTGGGGGTTTACTGATGTATTGATTTTTATGATGGTCTCTCAGCATATCAGTCTTTGTTTAGCCAACGTGGCCTGTAAATATCCAGCACTAACCTACACGATGAAAGTTAACACACATTCGGCTTAATCTTCCATTTCTCTTCCTCCCCCTCACTCTGTTCATCTCTACTCGACTTCTTTTCGCTGGCGTTTCTACCCTGCTAGTGTTTTCTCTACGAGCGTCTTGCAGTTGTTCTGTGATTTCGGAATGAGCGCGTTTAGATGTTCCTGCCAAATACTATGCAACATGCACAGATCCGTTCACTGACTGTACGACCTTCTTCCGCTCAGAATCCATCCCGGCCCAGCGAATCCTACAGGAATTCACGACTGGAGAGGTCAAGTGCAACTCCGAGCCGCACCTGTTATGTTCCTTCTAACTGTGTTTGCATGTTTTGCGTTTGGCAGATGTTCAGTACATTCAAGACATACATTGGGTTTGGAATTAAGATTCCAAAAGGGGGTTTTGCAGCAATGCAATATTTTAGAGGAACCACATTTAGGGGAATACACTCTTACAAAATGAAGGTTCTTTAATGGCATTGATGGTTCTGAGAAGAGCCTTTAACATCTATGGAATCACTAATAGTTCTTTATAGTGGAAAAGGTTCTTTAGTTTATTCACATTGAAAAGTTCTTTGAGGAACCAAAAGTCATTCTTCTATGGAGACTATTTTTAAGCTTGTAGAAGCATTTTTTTTTCTTGGGGTGAAGAGCATTCCAAAAATCTGGAGAATGTTTTTGCATGGAAAGGTTCCATGGATGTTAAAGAGCATCTCTGGTTTGATGAAGAACCTTTAACACCCATGGAACCTTTCCATTGCATAAAAGGTTCCTTATAGTGGAAAAAGTTTTTTTTTTTAATTATTTACACTGAAAGGTTCTTTGGGGAACCAAAAGTAGGTCTTCTATGGCATCGCTGCAAAAAAAACAAAAAAAAAAAAACATTTGTAACCTTTATTTTTAAGAGGGCATGCATGTTCCCAGGGAATCGAACCCACAACCTTGACATTGCGAGCACCAAAACAGCGGGACGTCACTGTCTTCACTTCCTTTTGCATTTCGCCACACTTTGATAAAAGCGGGTTTGTATTTTGTTCTCCTGCGAGCCGGTCGTGTCGGGTTCGAGGGGCAGCGTTCCCTTGTGGTTTGGTTTAGAGCGCTGACAGGAAGCCGGAGGGGCTGTTGACTCACAAATCCCTGCCGTACGGAGCTCGGAGGAAAACGAATCTGACCTTCTAATGTTACAACACCTCCAATTTCTTCACTTCTGTCTGCCGCACATCTCTTGTTCTCTTAAACGGGCCACATGGGTCCATTCAGCTAATCGGATCTGTTCCTCAATGAGTCTGATCGCATCTCTGTGCCAGTCATAGCTACTTGTGATTTTGCAGATGCTCTTGTTTCACATATAGTGGTAGTAACCCAATTTGCATAGTACTACAGTGTCGTAAGGTTGCATCTTGGTACCAAAGACCCTTTTGCTGAGGGTAATATAAGCCAAAAAGCATGCATGAATGCACACTTAAAAATCCACAATGCTATCTATGTAATACTATCTATATAATCTACTATCACTAATTCTAATCACACATTTACAATTGATACTACTATTTAGGATGGATACTGTTGGAAATATTGGCAAATTGTAATGCAGCCAGTTTGGAAAAGCATTTCAGCTACTTGCCTCATTTTAATTTTAAGTTGATGTACTAAAATAACATTTAAAATATAAATACAATTAATAAAATATAGACATAAAAGACTACTAAAAATGACAAAACACAGCAAAATCACCACAACTTTAACAACTTTTTTTTAAAAAAGTGTATCAGTGATACTAAAATAACACTGCTTGTTAAGAATACCATGTTTAAAAAGTTCATTTTTAGACAATGGAATATATGCGTTATTACGGTCTCACTTTATTCTTAGTGTAAGGACATTCTGAGAAAATCAAGCACAAAATGAAATCTTGAGGGAGTGATGTAATGCTGTATGCAGTTTGCATGGGCATTATACTTCCAGTAAGCCAGTACTGTATTCTGAACACAGTTGTTGTGAGTGTTAATGGACAGGACAGTGTTGTGGTCTGTGTAACTGTCCAGCTCTGGGGTCACTCCTGTATTAACAGTCCAAGAATTTCCTTCTTGAGGAAAAGTACGATTTCTCTGTTCATCTTGTCTAGAAGTTTGAATTATTCAGATATTCAGGAAGTCTTGCTCTCGTTCTCTATCTTTCACCCTCTTTACTGTGTGTGTGTGTGTGTGTGTGTGTGTGTGTGTGTGTGTGTGTGTGTGTGTGTATAGCTGTACAAGCTAAAATTGCTTCATCATGCTAAAGTGAGGTGAGCATAAATTATTTAGTTAAACCTGAGGAAATCACTCCTCTCTCTGGGAATTTGTGTCAGTGTAGGCTGCTTAAATTTCAGACAGATGGACACTTTCTCTCCCGCTTCAGGAGCGTGTGTGTTTTCGGTGCAAAATAATGAAATAAAGACAAAAACCGACAGTGAAGATCTAATGTGAGGAAGTGCTGTCAAAATTCACTGTAGTGAATCTGTAACACTTTAAAAGTTGAGAGCATTTATTTGCATACGATTTGACACAGATAAACTGCACAGAGCTTGTAAGCGTGCAAACACGCGCACGCACCACGACGGTTGTGAAGTGTCGTGTTCAGATGCTAGTCCTTCCTGACGGCTGAATGCATGACTCCACCTGATTTTCACAGGAACAAAACAACATGATAAGACGCTCGTACCTCCAACCTCTCTGCCCTCACATGCACTGAATCTGTGTCTCTCTCTCTCTTATCTCTCACATACAGCTCAATGCCTAATACAATAAGCCCAGCAGCCCCACCTCTCTCTCTCTCTCTCTCTCTCTCTCTCTCTCTCTTTGTGTTTTTGGTTTTTACTCAGGTTAACCACAATTACTGTAACTCACACTCTTAACATCAAGTTTCTCCTGAAGTAAATTATTAAATGTATTAGTTTTTAAAAGTACTACTGTTCTGATGTTAGTAATTAAGAGTATTCCAAATGTTTGCCTTTATAATCTTTCATCAGAATCTGGCCACCTTTCTTTGCCAGTCATAGTTATTTGTGACTTTGCAGATTCTTATGTTTCAGATATATTGGCAATGAATCAATATACATAGTATAGACCAATTCGTAGTAGACGTCACAGTTACGTCACTTGCAGCTGCTCTACAGTTACAGCATGATATAATATTAGTTTAAACCTATTATTATTAACATTTTACATAACTTTTATTTATTTCATCTCACAATTCTGACTTTTTTTCTCACAAATGCAAGTTTATGTCTCCTAGTTCGGACTTTATAACTCGATTTAACTCAACAATAGTGAGTTTTCTCATGGGAAAAAAAGCTGAGCCGAAGGGAAAAGAGAGAATGACAAGATGTTTTTTCTCAGAATTTCGAGAATAATGTCAGAATTTTTAAATATAAACTCAAATTTACCATTTTGTATTCTTATGGCTCCATAGACTACTACTTGGAAACAATAATTTTCTGCAAACGTATAAGCTCTGCCCACAAAAAAAACGTCATCACTGTTTGCAAACACTGAATTGGTCTATTATAGTGCCATAAAATTGCATTTTAATACCACAGACCCCTTTTTGTTGATAATATAAGCCCAAAAAGCATGCATGGATGCACACTCAAAATCCCCCAACAGTAAATTGTAATAAGCCCAGATAGTGTGTTATCTTTTGTTGGGCTGCACTAAATCTAATAATTAGGGTGTATTATTCAACTTCATTTCAAATAGTTTGTTTTCATAATCTGCTACATGTCTGAAACGACTTCAACCACCATTTTTGCCTTTAAATTGTAATTGTGAAGATTTACTGTACAGATTATCTTGTATACTACATAAGTAAGCAGTATTAGTAACAGTACTTATTGAAATAGGTTAAGATGGCTAGCTAGATAAGAAATTGCTCAAGCATTTTATTCAGACCAAAATCACTTGTTCTTGTACTTGAACTTGTACGCAGAAACTCCCCAGGAGCCTTGTAAACTAGTTAAAATGGCAGACAAAATAACACAGTGGAAGATCTCAGGGAATTCTGGGAGGCAGCGTCTCCTTGTGTGTGTTTCCTGTGTTGGCGTTGTTGAGAGGTTAGGTCACATTTTCACGTGTGTTTTCAGAAGGAATGAAGCGCCGGGTGCTCAGCCCAGTGGAGGGAAACAGTTTCTCAGGGCGAGAGATGATTAACTGTTATCTCAGCACGGATTTGACGTGCGCAGCTCCGCTGACTCAGGTAGAGTCTACGAACGCTGCACAGGAAATGAAATTTCTCCCCCGTCCCACCAGGACAGAGTATAATCCTCTCGACACAACCAGATTAGCACTGCCGCTAATTGGTGACAGCTTCCTCTCTGTCAACCTGTTTACAGTGTGTGCAGGTGCGTGTGCGCGCACGTCTGATTTATTTTCAAGCCATTAGAGAATAAAGCCACGTTTGTGTAGTGCTAAAAGGAGCTGTGCTCTTATTTACTGTAATATCCAAGTCTTGTAAAGATGTGTAAATAAATGTTGTTGATTCTATTGACTTTACTGAAGGGATAGAGGCGTTTTTGAACATTTTATACTGTGAAAAAACATCTTGGCTTCAGCAGAACAGAGGTATTCCAGAGCTCCAAACATCCCTGATCAGGAGCAGACAGTGTGTGTTTTACTCAGCGGGGAGGTGCTGGGGTTTTTTTTCACATGAGATGCTAGGAAAACTCTTGCTTTTGTGCGTCTAATGGTCCGTTGGCACCTTGAGTTCTGTAAGAAGCCAATTTGTAGCGGTGACAGAGCTAGCGCGTGTGCGGTTAGCGCGAGGCTACCTAACCGCCTCGGTTCAAGCTGTAAAAGGCTGATTAGTTTCTTTCTGCCGTGCCGCAGCTGAGTTCCTGTCACCCACACGGCTTTCATCCTCTCACACCTTACACATACACCAGCACAGATAAGAGCCGTGGTAACAAACAGGCTAACGCACACACACATAAACCAAAAAAGAAACAAGCCCGTCATAAATAAAAGCTTTCAGTGGCGGCAGCCCTTTCTGTGTGTCCTCTCACCTCACGGCTTTATCCTGCTTTTCTCCAGGTCCCCAGGTGGATGTCCCTCTCTGTCCTTTAGCCGATTGATGGAGCTCTGGGTTATTATGGGTGTCAGTAGACACTTTTTAATAAAGATGAGCTGGTGGGAGGCCTGTGATACTGACAGAACACTGTCCTTCTGAAACTAAAAAACAGCAAGTGGAGTCCAACGAATGGTGTACACTTTCTGTTTCAGGTTATATACTCTATTTAATAAAATTGGTAGATAAATCAATAGATAGTGTATATGTACCTACATTAATTTTTTCTATAGATTTAGCCGCAGAGCAGTTTCACTCCTGAATCACAGTGCAGGAAACACCGTTATGTGTTTCCTCTGCTCTAATTACCTGTTTTGCGTTTGTTAATGGTTATAGCAGTAGTGTACAGTTTGGATAAAAAGGCCTCTTATCTACTGCTGAAAGAAAAGAGCTTTCATTATTAGCTCTGTGCTTAAAAGTCTCCGGCGCTTGGAAGTTCGGGAAAGCAGGAGGAGATGAAAGGCTTTTGTTAAATCATCTGCATAGTCCAGGTTTCCTGTGACCCAGTGAAACCCCCAGCCCGGACCAAATCACTCCCGTCTTCCTCTCTCTCTCTCTATCTTTCTTTGAGACAGAAAAGTAAACCCTGTCGTCATTTGATTCTGTGCCGAGATGGTGACAGGAAGCAGGAGGGGAAAACAAAAGACCTCCAGGGTGAGGGATGGAGGGAGAATTATCAGGTTGGTGACGGAAAGTGCCAGTTTGCCCGACTACCATTTTTCTCTCTTTTCGGCTAGAGGTCCAAATACAGTTTTTCTTAGCTCCGGCACAATCTGCTTCCCCCCCTCCATGATGACACAGTCTCGCGTCCTTCAGCGGGCAGAGGGGTGGGGTAATTAAAGCTTTCATTATTGTGTTGCTTATCTCTCTGGAAGGAGAAACGTGAAAATCCCCAAACAAAGAAAAGCGTGTATAAGATGATTATGGTGCGGTCTAAGCGCAGAAATATCGAGAGAAAAAATGGTTCCTTGCACTTTCTTAAAGCAGGAGGAGTGTGTTTATGGAGTTTGTTGGAGGATTAGATCCCTGTTGGCTTAGTTTGGAGAAAGCAAAAACTTAGCAGTTTGGATTTTAGCTGGACTTCAATATCAAAACTCTGTGGGGTGAATTCGCTAACATTTTGTGGCCTTTTTGATCGTATTTCAGTCCAGCTTGATCATGTGAAAATGTGTCTATTTTAATGCATTTGTCTTCCAAATGCATAAGTCACTTATGCACAAGCATACCTTCTTTCTATGTGACAACGATTATTCTAGAAAGTAAACAACATCAACAGTGGGCGCAGTTCAGTGTTAGTGAATTCCCCCCACGTGCATGTTCAGGGTTAACAGACCTGAGTGGAAATACTTTCTGGTAGCACATTTATGCGAGTTTATACAGAGGAAATAATGAAGGCAGCGCTTAACAAAGACTTCCGGTCTGAATAAAGATCTGAGAGCAGCCGCAGGGAATTCAGTTCAGACAGGAAGTGCATTGAACGGCCAAGGAGAGAGAAACCTCTGACCCGAAGACCCGTCAACTGTCTGGGAGAACACACGGATGGCTCGCAGGCGTAGACGCGGCCCCGGTGTGTGCGCTCGTGTGTGTGCAGAACCGCTGAGAAAGCGGGAGTCCATAATCGCAATAACGTGTTTAACGTGTAAACTAGCGAGAGACGGATTATAGCTGTCCGTGGGAACTGCGAGGAGGCGACAATTCAACTGTTCACCTTTTTCTCTCCACATCCGTCCTCATAATGACCTGTCTATTCTTCCGCTGTCTTTCCTTACCTCAGGCACCTTGCCTCCATTTCTTCATTGCATTTCCCAATTAGGCTTGTACTCATTGTTAGTTTATTAGCAATGGCAGGGGCTCCACAAATGTGTTTGCTGATATTCACTTGTTAATGACCAAATTCAAACCCTATTGAACGGATACGCAGCTGTGAGAGGCCGCTAATAATAGCCTCTCTGAGACAAAAGATGAAGGAAATGGCATTACAGGGGCGTAACAATAGAACTCCATTGGTACTCTAATGGCACGGCCTTTCATTTAGAAATTGTTTCCTTTTTAAATTCTTTGAGCTGCCTGCATAAATCCCTGTGCTCAGCGGAGGCATTTCTGCAGGTCAGGAGCGTGCACGTGGGAGCGCATTTGCGCACACTCCCTCTGAAAGGTATTTCCACCTGGGGAAAGCCCTCCCCGCGCATATCCTCGCATTCGGCTGCGAATTAGCGTGGTTTTAACGAGGCAGGTACTGTTCATTAGGGCAGAGGTAAGGGGGGAGGAAAAGTGAGAAGAACAAACAAGTCGAGGCATTTGTTCGCGGTGTAATCTACACATCAATTATCCTGCTGAGCTAATTAGCACCTAGCCGTACCCCAGGTACCTGCACTCTCGCAAGAAATGGCTTTCATGCCTGTGATCAAAAGAGAACGGCTCAGAGGGAAACGCTCAGAGAACTGAGCCAAAGAGGTGGACAGGACATCAAAACTTCCAGTTTTACCCACTGAACTGTGCTGCGCAACTCTCTGCGGCCTCTCTGTACACCTAAAGAGAACAGGGAACGCTCAATTATGTAAGGAACGTGCATGCATTGTGGTGCACCAGTGGCAGAAAGACTGGAGCTTTGATGCTACCTTTTTTTATACCGTTACAAAATAGTACTGTGGCGGAACTTTACATTTATGCATTAGGCAGACTCGTTTTCATTTTGTGACTGATTTGTTCTTACGTATTGTGACATGGATCTGATTGTAGTGGGTTATTGAAAAAGAAACAAATATAGGACAGTGACTTGGTTGCATCAGTTGTTAATTGATATGTGAGCATCATATATGACCCTATATGATGTGAGGGTGCAAAAAAAATGCCTTTAAAGTTGTCCAAACGAACCTCTTAGCAATGCATTTTACTAATCAAAAATTTACTTTTGATATATTTATGGTAGGACAAAAAATAAAAAATAAAAATAAAAATCAAGGAACCTGCTCTTTACTTAATATCCTAATGATTTTTGGCATAAAAGAAAAAATTATAATTTTGACCCATGCAATGTATTTTTGGCTGTTTCCACTTTGTGGTTCAGGGTCACATGAGCATTTTGATGAAGATGAACGTGAGCCTGCATGGTTGGAGTTTAAATGGGATAAATGATTGGGGAAGTCCTGCATACGTCACCAGAGAGAAGGCCCAGTTATGACATTTAGATTATAAGGTCTTTTTAAACTATGCATGTTGGGTTTTGTATGCTGGTGTTGTATTCCAGTACATTTTGCTATACCAGCATGGACATTTAACTATTGTTGTTACCATAATGTTTATATCAGTATTTTTAAAACAAATTTTCAGAGTTCAGCATTACTTGATCTGACTGCAGTTTTTCAAATATTTTTAGTTTTATGATCTATTATGTGGTGTAGGGCATTGTCTCAACATTCAGCATATGAATATGAGCATCTTTGTCATGCTAACGGCCTCCGTTCTGCAGTAAAGGTGCAGCGTGCTGTTGTGTTTAAGCGACCCAGCTGAAGATTAGGCTTAAGAGAGGCGCATTTAGCATAAGAAAGCTTGGCGGGGGGTCCGCCAGCGTGCCGCGGGGCTGTCTGTCTCAGGTCGTTATTTGGGTTGAGCTGCGCGCGGGTCTTGTGTGACAGAGCGTGGGGCGATCGCAGCATCCAGCTCTAATTAAACGCGTCGGTGTGTTTCTCAGGATGGCAGTGAAAAGGCAGGTGAGAGAACACACGGCAAATCCAATGTCTTTGCATGTGTTTATGCCACGCATAAGTAATGTGCAGGGACGTTTACCAAGTCGAACTCGACGGAACATCATTCGGGAAGTAGGTAAACCGACCGGTTGAGTTAAACAGCTTGCTGCTGGTGTTCGTCAGCGATCAAGGGTTAATTGGGCTGTGTAACTGTGTCAGGTGCGTGTGGGGCATCGGTGGCCCCGTCGGGCTCTTGGGGGCCCCTGTTGTCACCAGGGCCTCATTTGCTGATTGGAGAACGGAGGTAACAGGATGAAAAGGGGCTGTTTCCTGCAGCTTGTTTGATACCTGGTGGGGAGCTTTTCAGGTGACAAAGACCCCAAGCGGTAGGGGGGGAACAGATGTGTTCTACCCTCTCATTAGCATCTGAATGAGCAGCTCAGATTGGGCTGGCCGGGGGGTTCTACCTCTCACCTGGATAGTCCTGCTCTGATCTTTATACCATCTGAGGACCTCTGCCCCCCCGTTCCCTCTCTCCGTCTGACCCCCAGCTGGGCGCTGGCAGAGTTTTATGACAGTAATCGACCTGAGCACAGATGCTTTTCCCAAAACCTGCCCTCGCACGGATTTCACCCTCTCATTGTGCCCGAAACGCATCAGGAAAATTCGGCCCCACAATGAATGCGACCCCCCCGCGACCCCCTCGCCGAGGCCTGGAAGACGTCCAAGAGGCTGTTTTCACCCCCCGCCCTGCGCGCTTTATTATTTTATTAATTTTCCATTCACACAGACAGAAAGGCCTCCGTATTTTACAGCATCAGGTTGATAAATGGCGTTTTCTTTTCTTCACTTCTGACAGACCCAGAGAAAACACAAAAGCCTCTGTTGCTCTTTCTTTGCTCCTGAGATATGTTTCAATATAAATTTTGTAACCCAAATAGACCCAAATGAATGAGGATTGCAGCTCAGATCATTTTATCATAGGATAAATTAATAGTGACGGTTTATAGTGAGATCTCTGACTTTTGATTGCACTCTTTGGTATTTTGGCAAATCTGAGTCTCTTTTCATAGTAGACTTAAATCCATTTGCTCTCCATTTGTTCTCACAGCTGAGAAATGCTTAAGATCTCATTTGGGACTTTTTCCTGTGGGGAGCAATGTTTAGGACTAAAGTGCGAAGATGTTCTTTAGAAATGACTTTTTGTGTTGTGTAAACACAACAGTTTTATTTCAAAGTGTTTGATTTGGAGAAAGTCATGCTGATCTTCAGGTGGGACTCTGTCGGACAGAGATAAAGGTTTTCTTTCCAAAGGTTATTCTGCGCTGGACTGCGGGCCAGGAATGCGGCGCAACCTTGAGTGGCTCAAAACGCTGTTCTCAGCGTGTACTTATCTCAGGGTCCGCCTGATAGTTTAACACTGCAGAATAGGAAGGAAAATATATATGTACCGAACACAGGACCAAGTGCTACTCTGTTGTTTTCGCAGTCCGTAGAGACTCGTGTAAAGACTCACTCTATTTGCTTTGCTTAACAGACGTTCCTGCTCTTATTGTGAATGATTCATCAGCGCAAATTATTCCAAAGAAAAGAAAACACACCTTACCTTTGTCTGCCATATGCTCATTCTTTATTTATATCAAAGCAAATCACAGTCAAATGATCCCGTTACAGAGTATAATTACATCTCAGACTGTGTTTAGCCATTATTACTCCAAACACACAGTAATCTGCTCTGACAGAGCTATATGTTATTGTAGTGCTGCTATTAATCTTGCACGAGGTGAAATACATTTGCAAAAGCAGATCGGGGAAATACTCTATATAGATGTATTGATGTTTTAATCAGCTGTGGCAATATTAATTTCCCCATGATTGCTTGCATTTGAATTTGCATGCACTTAGTGCAAGTTGTTTATTTTAATAGATTCCTACATTATTAAAATAGTCCGTATGGCCCTTTATCATGGATACCTTAGTCAGGGTCTCGGATCATCAACACCAAGTTTTTTGTCCACTGAAATGTTTTGTCAGCTAAAGGTACACATAGATGGCTAAGTAAATGTGTGCGTGTGATGCAGAGCAGATCAAATGCCTTACCCTTATTAAATAGTTTGTCTGGCTGATAACACTGCTGTGTGACAGCCGCACCCACACAACCCCACAACACAACATACTGCACCCGTCACAACATACTGCGGCCGTCAGCGCATTCCACTACCTGCCCGCGTGAGAGAGAAAGACAGACAGACAGACAGACAGACAGACAGACAGAGAGAGAGAGGAGAGGGGGCAGGGCAGGAGGCGTCCACCGCTTGAGTGTCTTTGTGTCTGTCTGTTGTAAAAGAGCGTTTGGGTGGGGAGGGCAGAGAGGCGTTTACCCCTGGAAGAGACCTCGAGTATTCCACCGAGAGAAGATCAACTGCATTAACAGACCTTATTACATGGCTCTCTGGGATACTTGATTGCGATTGGTCAAATATTTGAACTGTATTTTAATTATTCCACTAAATTGTATCAAGTGAATACCTACATAACTTGTTTGGACAGTTTGTGTACATGAATCAATTCATAAACGATTCAATGATTCA
Organism: Garra rufa; assembly: GCF_049309525.1. Classification (NCBI taxonomy): domain Eukaryota; kingdom Metazoa; phylum Chordata; class Actinopteri; order Cypriniformes; family Cyprinidae; genus Garra; species Garra rufa. The sequence goes on along the minus strand of NC_133372.1, from coordinate 1,227,070 downwards.
TTTGACTCAGTCCATAAAAATTCTCATAATCTTTTTTTATTAGTATTTTTGAAATATTTTGTTAAATGCTGCTGTTCATCACTATGCTTTTGAAACAGTTTTATAAATTAGAATGTTTTTAATGTTTTAAAGTTGTTATGCGAACATAAGAGAACATTTCATACTATAATTTCGTAAACATTATGAGAATGTTACATTTGAATGTTCTCTAAACATTCTGAAACTAATTACAGTTAAAAAAAAAATAAAAAATCTATATTTCACAATATAAATGTTTTTTTCTGTATTTTTGATCAAATAAATGCAGCTTAGAACAGCATATGAGGCTTCTTTAAAAAAAACATGAAAAATCGTACCGATCCCAAACTTTTGAGCAGTAGTGTATGTATCACTTAAATTGCTTCACGTTAGTTAGCCCTGTATAGTTTAATAAAGTACTTTTGACTGTAGTTTGACTACTTTAAATTCTGAGTAGCTTCAGAAGCCGCAGGTTCACGTATCTCTACGGATGACTCGAGATGCCTTTGTGCGACACGTTTGATTCTTGCCGCATCAGTGTAGAAGTGTGTTTTTCAGGTAAACACCAGTGAAAGACTCCTGTGTCTGTGTGTGTACTCGAATGAATGTTTTAACAGCGCTCAGAGATCAGCTGCAGTCAAATACGCACTAAAGCGATCACAGCTGAGGACTTTTTGGAGTTGCATCAATATTTGATGAGCAACCTGGTTGAAAAGAGTCGAGGAGCATTTTCACGTTCCCTCATCCTGTTCATTCACCGCAGCGGCACGTAAACGGCCCCATCTGAACATATTTAGGTGGGAAGACAGCAACAACCCCGAGAGCAGGTGTCGTTCTGTTCCTCTTTTATATTTATACACGTTTATGGAAAATATAAAGCGGCAAGAGAAAAGTGAAGCGTGCTGAACGTTCGCCTCATTCACCGCCGAAACGACCGCCGCATAAAAGGCCCTTTCAGACGAGAGAAAATAAGAAATTGTGCGTCTTTGTGCGAGAGAAGTGGCGGTGTGCCGGGACTGGGGCAGAAAGCGTTTTATCCCGCTAAAGGTTTTGTGTGTATTTGGTTAGTTACGGCAATTACGGTCACTAACTGACAGCCAAACGCATGCGGGAGAGCGAACGGGCTGCCTCTGCGCGCAACACTCACTGTCGAACATCTGCTGAGAGATTTGCATATTAATTAACCCATATTAACTCTAATTATTCTGGGAAATTATCAAATAAATTAAATTTTCTAATTTTAACCTTTCCTTTGCTTGACGGATGTGAGAGCCGGAGATACCCCTGTTACCCCGCGCTCACCTGCACTGATGCCCCCCGTCCTCGCGCCGACGTCTCTCCTCTCGTCTCAATTCCCCTTTGCACCAGGGCTCGACATCAACCATTTTTTTCTTTTTCTTTTCTGGGCCAGAAGTTCAGATTTGGGCTTGCCCTGCCAACATTTCCATCCACTGCCCCCAACACAAATATGATAAACAGAGACTTTTAGAATTGCAGTTTTATGCATCAACATTTTTTTGGTTTGTTTTTTAAATGCATTCAGTGTATATTTGCAAACATGAATAATGACTATAATTTATTTTGAATTAATTTACTTTATTTTGAAAATAATTTATAATTTTTGTCAAATTTATTTATACAGCACTTTTCATAATACATATTGTTTAAAAAAAACTTTAAAAGCTTATTTTGAATTAATTTAATTTATGACTTTATTTTGTAAATGTTTCATCATTTTCAAGTCAAATCAAGTTTATTTCTATAACAGTTTTCGCATTGTTTCATTGCTGGTTGCATTTAGCAGCAGAGCTGGACAATATTATAGTTACATTTTGTGATGATATAAACAATCAAGCAGTTGAGATTTGCTATATAGTATATATCACCCTAAGCAAGTATTCTATATATATATATATATATATATTAGACATACCTATTTCCAACTTCACATAAAGGACTGGGTGACAATATATAGTATAGTATGACATTTGAAGTGGATCAAAAAAGTCCATCAAAGACAAGAACTGGTATTGTTTTGGTTTTAGGACAACTTTGATGAAAGGTTTTGATCCACTTCAAATGTTAACCACTGTAGTTACATTTTGCAACAAAATAAAAAATCACTATTCATGCAGTTTCATCATTCAAAATCCTCATTTATATAGCACAAAAGTGTTTTATACATATAAAAAAATATAGGTTTAAGCATGCATATGTAATTTTTAAGATGCAGTAATGTGTCTTTGGTCAGTTTGGCTAAGTCTCTTTCACGTTGGCTCTGGGTTTTCTGTATTGTTGCCCTGTGCGCACAGATTTTCTTGCGTCATTTATCCTGGGGTGGCCAAAAGATCTTTTGTGTGCATTTTTTTTTTTTGTTGGCTCATGGATCGAGAGGGGGGGCGACCCGGAGCAGCACAGATGGTGGAAGCGAGACCCGGGCCGGGCTGGTCCGAGCCGAGCAGCTAAACCTTTAGGCTTTCCAGCCTGTTGCTCCGGCCCTGCAAAATAAATGGGACTTTAATTCAATTAGAGTCCGGCTACTGTGGCCGCCTCACGGCAGAAATTATTGAACATATCCACCCCCTTCCTGAAACACACCCACTCGGGCCGTCCTGGATCCGCACACAGACACAGGAGTTGTTTTACACATCGCTGAGTTTCTCCATTCACTGGCCTCTCAAAGCTGCTTCACTCTTTCACTCGTCTTTTGTTCGCTCTCGGCTGCTGCCCTTCTGTCCCTTTCTCTTCACCACACCACCCCCTTTTCGTCTTTCGCTCCCTTTCTCTTTCTTTCACTCTTTTTTTTTTTTCTTGAGGCGTTGCACGGCTTCCCCAAAACCCCCATATTAGTCTGGAAGAGTTTCATATGAAAACAATTCATGGATATAAAAGCAAACAACTTTACTTGCAAGATAAAAACATGTCAGTAATCTCACATGTGTCTCCTCTTTTAGATGTAATCTAAATGATATGGGCTGCTCTCCACATTCATTTTATGTTTTATATGACACATTTGTGTCTGTTTTTATTTCTAATTTAAAAATTAGGTGAAGAAGAGACTAAGTTGAGATGCATAACTGAGATCTCATCTCATCAGCCATGAAAAGCAACTTTTAAGCAATAGCATTTTTTTCGTTGGGGTTGCATGCATTACTAATAGAATTAATTAAAAACAAGACCAAAGTCTTGCAGATCCCTTCTTGAGAAGAAAATAGTTTTTCTTGAGATAAAAATTGTTTATTTATAAATGATTTAAAAATTTAAATAAAATTGGGTAACACTTTATAATAAGTTCCCATTAGTATGCATCAACCAACAATGAACACATTTGTTACAATATTTATTCATCTTTGTTAACATTAGTTTAAACATGCAACTGAAAAATGCATTGTTAGTTCATGTTAGCTCAGGTCCATTAAATAATATTAACAGATACGACTTTTAATTAACTAATTAACATTAACTAAGATTAATAATTGCTTTAAGACAATTTTTCATTGTCCGTTCACATTAACTAATGTACATCACTAATTGTTTTAAAGTTTAACTGAAAAATGTTCCCAGATAGATTATAATTGGCTTTTGCAATCTCTTAAACCTGAAGTGAAAGGAAAATATGAGTGTTTAAATCTATTGTTGGAGCTGAAACACTGACGCCTGAGGCGTTCAGGTGATCTGCATGTGTGAGGCGGCATGCGGAGGGCCAGTTATCTTCAGCACGGTTCACGTCCCCTCCCATTAGCCCCGATGACACGAGCGCAGTGTGTAGGTTTACCTGCGGGGAGTCTGTCACCTCCACACACACACAGCGTCAGCTCAGGGCCACAGGCTCGTCTCTGGGCTCATCTAGCAGCCGTGTGTCTGTGCTGTGAGGCCTCAGGTTGGGCTTGTGTTGCAGTGAGAGAGAAACCCACCCTGGAGCACTTTGGGAATTTCAGAGGTGCAGACCCGTGCGGATTACTGGATTCAATGAAACGTCAGAGGAAAACAAAGCAGGATACTTTTTATCTGTCTGTATTTCTGGCTTCATTTTAAGGGCTTTCTGCAGTTGACATGAGAAGCCATTGGATTTTAAACAGATTTTCTTGCTGATGATGACTTGCAGCAACATGGAGCTCTTTCTTTATGGAAAAACTGACAGAATTTGAGGTTTGATGAGCACAGTTTTCATGACGCATTTCCATCTTTAAACAGGAAGTTGAGGTGAGGAATATCAAAAGCTCACCACTTTTTCTTTATGTAACTGAGAGGTTTTTTTTTTTATGCCAGATGTTATTTTAGTATGTTATTTTTATATTTTCTTTATGTTGTGTATTTTTTATTATTTTTTTTATACATTTTCTATTTATCTCTTTTAATTTATTTATATGTTTACTGTAGTACTTTAAGTTAAACTAAATGAAAATAAAAATTGCCAACTAGCTGCAAATAAGTAAAAAAAAAAAAACTGAATTCATTTGAAAGAATTTCGTAGAACAAAAAGTTGGATGACTTTTTCTGTTGTTTTGCAGAAAAAGAAAGGCTCTTTTAAATGTGCTTTTTTTTGTTAGCAATTATGAGTGAAAATAGCTCTGTAGCTGCACTTTTAACGTCTTTGAATAAGTTCCTCCGGTTTGTAGTCGTCTAAGTGTGTGTTTGCGTGGAGAAAGCGGCCATCGGAATCAATACCATCTCGCACGGCCCTGCGATTATCAGCCGCAGAAATGACAGGCCTGTCTGCGAGCGGCGCGTAGGTTAAGCCCAACATTAACGGTGACTGGGGCAATTAGGAATGTCATTTTAATTATCTGTGGCATCGGAGTGAGAGATGTTCCTTTTATTTGTTTGAAATCAAAAGCAGAGGAGCAGGTAGCATCGGCACGAGAATGGCAGCCGTAATCGCCTTTGTTCCCTTTGACACTCGCAGAAGACGCCGACGAATAGAGAGTGTCATCAGAGGAGAACTTAGCCGGCAAGTAAACATTATCGTTTCTTTGTGTCTGCGCTCTGGAAACACAAAAGACTGATTAGAGATGAGGTGAGGAATCACTGTAATGGCTGCCGTGACATTAGCAGGTTGGAATTATTGTGTTGAAGAGCACAATACCGGCGTGTGATAGGCTGTCTGTCAGCCAAACAATGCTCTCGCTCCAGAGTTTTTACTCCATCTGAAGTTCCACCCAACCCATCATTATTTATCGGCCTTTTCAAATCTTCCAGCAGCGAGTACAAAGTTGATGGATTTTGTTTTTAACTTCTCAAGATGTCATTTCTACTTTGTGGAAGCGTTCTCTCTCTCTCTCTCTCTCTCTCTCTCTCTTGCTGCTCTGCCTTTCTCTCCTTCTGTCTCTCCTAACCATTTTTCATAACCTGTTCATGAACACATGCTTACTCATTTTGAGAACTTATAACATCCTAATGGCTTTGTGCCATCACAGATTTCTCTGGTGTGATGGTCAGGAGTTATATAAATGTACAATAGCATCCAAAAGTTTGGGGTTTAAAAGATTTTGTAGTGTTTTTGAAAAAAGTCTCTTCTGGCTGCATTTACTTGATCAAAAACTGCTAAATATTGCAATTCAGAATCATTCTAATATGTGACCCTGGACCACAAAACCAGTCTTAAGTCGCTGGGGTATATTTGTAGCAATAGCCAAAAATACATTGTATGGGTCAAAATTATTGATTTTTCTTTTATGCCAAAAATCATTAGGAAATTGAGTAAAGATCATGTTCCAAGAAGATTTTTTGCAAAATTCCTACTATAAATATATCAAAATGTAATTTTTGATTAGTAATATGCATTGTTAAGAACTTAATTTGGAGAACTTTAAAGGTGATTTTCTCAGTATTTTGATTTTATTGAACCCTCAGATTCCAGGCCAAATATTGTCCTATCCTAACAAACCATATATCAATAGAAAGCTTATTTATTGAACTTTCATATGATGCATACATCTCAGTTTTGTAAAATTTAACCTTATGACTGGTTTTGTGGTCCAGGGTCACATTTGCTGATTTGCTGCTCAAGAAACATTTCTGATTATTATCAATGTTGAAAACTGTTGTGCTGCCCAAACATTTTGTGGAAATCATGATACATTTTATTTTTCAGGATTCACAGATAAACCAAAAGTTCAAAAGAACAGCATTTATTTGAAATAAAAATCGTTTGAAACATTATAAAAGTATTTACCATCACTTTTGATCAATTGAATGCATCCTAGATTAATACAATAATTAATTTCTTAAAAATAAAATCTTATTGACCCTAAACTTTTGAATGGTAGTGTATAACAAGAAAACGATCAATTCATTAGAAATAATTACATTTGTTTTAGTGTGGCTGGAGTAACAGTGCAATACATCATAGAATCAATCAGATGATTTTATCAAGCAATTTGCAACCATGCAGTTGAAGTGGCCATTTTTTGTCCAGAACTGCCTTTTTTGTGGTCAAACTTGTGCAAGTGCTCCAGTACCGACAGCCTGTCCAGAAAAATTGCGTCCGGTGGCTGGGCGTGTGAAGGGTGTTTTGAATGTAAATGTGTTGAAGGTATATCTGGACCACACACCAAGTCTGAATGTCTCACTTATTCTTTTGGCTTTTCTATTCTTATTTCCTCCCTCCCTCTTTCTCTTTCTCCTTTCTTGGGTTCTTTCTCTCACAGAGAGCATTACTCAGTCTGAACTTGCCTAAACCCTTGTGGTCACACCTCTTGAAAAGGTTTTGTTTCCCCTGTCAATTGGTATTCAGCCCAGGTCACATACGCACACACATACACCGTTTTCATTTTAATTTGCACCTGTTGTGCAGTTGTTCGGGAGGCAAGTGCAGACCAGTGGATTAACCAAAGATCATGTTAGGAACAGATATGCCTAGTGTAATCTTTTTGTCCACAGGGGAATGTTAAGATAGACTGCGCTTTGTGTGTGCGCGTGTGTGTGTGTGTGTGTGTGTGTGTGTGTGTGTGCTGGCATACTCTCGCTCACCAAAACTAAACAATGCACAGATGAAAATAAATATAAATCCACGTGGAAGGCCTTTCTTTATTAACTCATCCCAGAGGAATTTAACGCTCCTTCATAGCTGATGTATCACAAACATGGACGAGCTCAAGTGATAACTTGTGTAATAATCTGTGATATTGATCATCTGTTTGTATATGTGTTTTCTGACAGTGTTGGACTATGAGAACGTTGTAGAAACCGGATCGGAGACGGAAGAAGAAGACAGACTACTGGTGTCGGAGGAGGACGGCCTGCTCAACGGGGTGGGGAGTCCAGTCAGCCTCGTCAACCATGAGTCTGTGGCTCCGCCCTCTCCGACCCTGGGTCACACATTGCTAAGGAAGACTGTGGATGATGAAGATGATATGAAGGACAGTGGAATAGAGAACGTCTGGCACGAAAACGACTTGCTGAGCGCATCAGTCGATGGTACCGGTGAGTTCTGGTAACTTCCTTTACAAAAACATGAACTTACCTTTAAAGACACACTCTCTTTTCTCTTAGATATGCACATGTTATCTTAGAGACACACTCTGTCCTCTTAGATACTCTTAAACACACCCATCTTCTCTAAGACACACCCCCTCCTTTCTAAGTCACATGCATCTTCTCTTAGATGCACCCTGCATCATTTCAGACACACCCTCTCTTCTCATAGACACACCCCCTTTTATAGTGACACACATTTGCTTAGACACGCCCTCTATCCTTTTAGACACACCCTCTCGTCTCTTAGACACACCCCCTCCTTTTATAGAAACACATATTTTCTTAGACACACCCTCTCTCCTCTTAGACACACCCCCTCCTTTTATAGTAACACACACTATCTTAGACACACCCTCTATCATTTTAAACACTCCCTCTCTTTTCTTAGACACTCCTGTCTTAGCTACACCCTCTCTCCTCTTAGACACACCCCCTTTTTATAGTAACACACATTTTCTAGATATACCCTCTATCTTTTTAGACACTCCCCTTCCTCTCTTAGTCATGCACATCATCTCTTAGACACACCCCTTCCACACATAGCCACGCCCCTCTCCTCTGTGTGTTGTTCTTGCGATTGTGTTGAAACCTGCTGTCAACTTCCAGTGCAACCACAGCAGAACGCTTCTCTTTAATTATCACATAAGACCAGTTTCTTCCTGTAATCGTCGGAGGCGCATGCGGCCCGGTTTGCAGAGCATCATTGGTAATTGCAGTAATAGCAGAGCGTCGCGTGTCCGTGTAAACGCGGCTCCCGGTTTCCTCCTGCAAGCATCATTGGTGCGGGAGGCGCAGTCAGAGACGCAGAGAGATAAATACTCTTAATGAGGGAGAGAGGTAATCATTAAGGGAGGCCAGGCTGCTGCTCAAGTCATTAAGAATCTTAAATGAAATTTTTATTTTTATGATAGCCATTTACATGTGTAATAAGAGTCAATGATTCTTAGAAGCGTATGACAGAAACATAGGAGTGTGAGAGCCCATGGAAGACAGACCATCTAAATGAGCACTTCTTCGCTATTCATTTCTGCTAATGAACTAGCTGTGCACAGAGGCGAGAGAAAGAGGGGGCGTTCGCTAGTCTAAAAATTTAATACGCCCCAAAAAAAGCCGGGGTGGTGGCATTAGGAATACTATGAAGTCTGATTTTCCTTCAGGAGAGCAGCCGGCTTCATTATTTACAGCGGTTCGGAGAATCCAAGCTTTTTCGGCCGTCTTTAGTCCAGGATTTCTCACACTTCAAGACCTCTTTCATGACCCCAACTGTTCGAGATGCCATAGAATAGCACAGAAATGGGAATAGTAGGCCGCCCACATCCACTGTTATATATGAGACTAAAATAATACAGTGTGGTCTTACGAAAGTAGGTATATATTAATTATTTTGTTAAAAATTTTGATTTTAGTTTTTGTTTTAGTAGTTTTGTCTTTATTTATTTATATATATATATATATATATATATATATATATATATATATATATATATATATATTTTTTTTTTTTTTTTTTTTATTAAAGTTAAAACTTTTTTTATTTCAAAAGTTGTTTTATGGCTTTAGTTTTAGTTATTTTAGTACTTTAACTGAAAATGAGAAATGCCTTGGGAATTACCTAAAATAAAATTAAGTTTGGTGTAAACAAAAATATAAATAAATATATATATATATATTTTTAAATTATTTTATTTTGGTTAACAATTATTTTATTTCAGATAACCTTTTACATATTTTTTATTGGTTTTACTTAACGATAATAACCCTTCCTCACTCTCTAAATCAACTATAGCCCTGTGTTCATAATTAGAGTCCTTGTATATATTTGAATTTTAAGTAAACAAGTCTTAAAGTATACTAACTTTGATAGGCAGTGATATATTTGTTATTATTATTTTCAACATGATGCCGCAAATGCTGTTGATAGAGCTTAACTCATATTGAACCCTGAACATTCCTTTAATTTGATAAACCCTCTTGGAGCCGGAATGTCTGTGATTCCGCTGTGTTGCAATTCCATGATGCGTGTGTGTGTGTGTGTGTGTTGTGATAAAAACCACGGCCATGTTTCTGCGCTGCTGGGGTGACGTTCATTAGCTCCGGAGGAAGACGCCAAAGTCTCTCTCTCTTTTCCTCTCTTTTGTGTGCTCTTTCCAAACTTGTGGGCACTTTCCTTCTGTGTCTCTGTGTTTTTTCTCGCGTTTGGTGCCGGAGTGTCTGCACTGGTACCTCAGCGCATAGCTCTGTCCTGAGATAAGCCCAGCACGCTCTCCCTCGCTCTTTTCTTGTCTGTTTGCTCCGGTCAGTCAGATTGCTGCGTTGGTGTCGTCCTTGACTCACTCTCATCTCCCATAATGCCCTTCACTAGTGTGTGACATTGTTATCACTGACAGAGTCTTTAAATAAATCACCTGCGTTACTCCCCGCCCTTGCCTTTTCAATTTTTTTTTCCTCTTTTCTTGTATTTCGGACCCTTCCAAGGACCTCAGAGAGTCAGGAGGTTCAGACGGGAGCCGTGTGTTTTCACAGAGCATGCTAACGGCCCGTACAGACGTGAATGTTTTGAGAGTAAACCGTACGGATGGAGTGAAATCATCAGGAGGAATAGATTCAACACGGGTTTCCTTCAGAGGCCTGTTTACTCACCCACCACCTCAAAACTGATTTATCAGCCTCAGACGAGAGTACAACTCCCTCGGCTCTCTAAAATGAGGAGGACTAGCTCACCTCCTACTGGAATATTTGCCCCGTGGTCCCCCGAAACACTGATAGTAAAACTGATAGAAACAAGGAGAGAAAAGAAGAATTCCAACTGTGGATTCCAGTAAAAGCTCTGTGGAGCAGAAGAAAACAAAAGATGCCAGGAAAGATCAAGATAACTCAAAAAAAAAAAAGAAAAAAAAAAAGAATTAAATAAATAAATAAATAAATACTATATTTATAATTATTATTAGATTTGTTTTATTATTATTATTATTATTATTATTATTATTATTATTATTATTATTATTATTATTATTATTATTATTATTATTTATTGTAAATAATAAATAAAATTAATAATAAATAATAAATAAACATACATTTAAATAAGTTATTTTAAATAAATATGCTTTAAAAATAAATGAATAAATTATAAAAAATAAATTAAGGCAGTTGAATTCAAAACGCATTGTTTCATTTTTTGTAATAATATTATTTATTAATGAATACATGTAATGTAGCCGTGTAATGTTTTTTATATGCCCTTAAAAGGAATAAAAATGGCTTTTATAGTGCATTTATATTTGGTATAGTGCATTATATTATGGTACAATATATATATATATATATATATATATATATATATATATATATATATATATAGTAAGTAGAATATATAGAATATGCGACCCTGGAGCACAAAACCAGTCATAAGTAGCACGGATATATTTGTAGCAATAGCCAAAAATGCATTGTATGGGTCAAAATTATTTTTCTTGTCAAAAATCATTAGGATATTAAGTAAAGATCATGTTTCATGAAGATATTTTCTAAATTCCCTATGGTAAATATATCACAACTTAATTTTTGATCAGTAATATGCATTGCTAAGAACTTCATTTGGACCATTTTAAAGGCGATTTTCTTAATATTTAGATTTTTTTTGCACCTTCAGATTCCAGATGATGTATAAATCTTAGTTTCAGTAAAATTGACCCTTATGACTGGTTTTGTGTCCTACTGGTTTGTAGACATTTGCTTTGTAGACAGCAGTCACCAGAGAAAAGGTGATGTTTCATCATCTGTATTAATAATTTATGCTCACAGGTAACTTTATCTTTGACAGCCAGTGCAATAACAAGAGAAAACCCTGATAACTGATCTCAGAATGATGATGTTTAAAGCAGAGAGTTGATGCAGTGATGTGTTTCTCATGATGTCAGTGGTTTAATTAGAGACTCAATGTTTAGTTTGTGTGTCAGAGACACGGAGCAGCAGCGGATCAGTGAACTGGAGATCAGAAGACTCATCCTCACCGTCTCTCTCTCTCTCTATCTGTCTCTCTCTCTCGCTCTGTGTTTGCTTGTTCAGGTGGATGGAACATTCTTGAGCTGATCTCTGAGTTTGCTCTCGCTTGTTTCCCAGCGCGCTCTGCTGTGTGTGTATGTGTGGGATTGTTGTCAGTGTAAATAAGTGGGTCATTTTGAGTCCTACACGAGATGCAGAACAAGATGTTTTCTGTCCAGATGCAGTGTGTCAGTGAGCTAATAGATTCTCCTCTGTTTCTGTCTTTCTCTCGTTCACAGATGAGCTGAAGGGAGACTATGACACTATGGGGCCCGATGCCACTTTAGAGCCGGTTGGGAACGGTACAGGTGAGTCATGTGACTGACTTGCTGTATTGATATAGAGTGCATTAGTGTCGCCTATATTTTCAGCAGCACTGGTTCCGGAGGTATTTTTCCCATTCGTTTTTCTCATAGGAATTTTAAAAAGAAGTCTTTGTTAAAGTATTATAAGCAGTGAAGCATTATAAGGTTTTAATCAAAGCAAAAGGTAGAAAATCGGACAAAAAGACAAAACTGTGTACCAATGAAGAAATATTAATTTAAAGTTGTTGGTTGCTATCCATAGAAAGAATATTTTTTAAATTCACTCCAAAAATGCTTATATAAAAACGTTAAAGTATTTTGACAACACAGGGAGACTCGATTACAGAAAGTAGGTTTTGGTGCACTTTTTTCACTGCCACTCTCTGATTGGTGAAATTTTTGTACAGCATCATGGATAATGTAGTTTTTCACCATGGGAGCTCACAACAGTTCAGTCTTTAAAGGTTTATCAGTTACTGTTAAAAATCTATTTCTCTACGGAGAAAATTAATGAAGATTTACTTCCGGGACCCAACTGTTGTGCTTTATTAGCATGTCTGCTATGCAGCTTTTAATGCAATCTGAAACCTCGAACTTAAAAATGATTGCACTGCTGAGATTTACGCAGCAAATGCACATCAACAGTGTTGATCTGAATCCACAATCATCCAAGTGATTCCTGCTCCCTGTTCGACATCATCATCACACACACAAGGGTTTGTTTTATGAGAAACACTGTTAGGCCGTGTTTGAGCTGTCATCGGTGATGTAGTTCAGGAGGAAGGATGTGTAGTTTTAATAAAGCTTTCTAATGTTAGACACACACTCCAGAGATAAACAGCTCCGCTGTGCGGCCCACGATCCTCCTCTGCAGGGAGGACCGCTCTCAGCTCGAGCGACAGAAGTGGAAAGAAAACATTAGGGCGTAGACTTTAGAGCGCTTTCTTCTGCGAGCGCGAACTTCCCCAAATCGCATTTGAGGCCAAAATCTAATTTGTGCGTAAACTCGATTTGTTTAGATCATGTAAGCCGCAAAACCCACAGCAGCGAGGAGCTAAACGCGTTCATTTGTCGGGCCGCAGCGCTCACGCGTGTTCACGTGAATGATAGCGAGGCAGGTCTAGTAATGAGAGAGGAGGGAAATCATTTGCTCTGTTAAATAATGTTAAAGGGCTGCCGGCTCTCTGACATTTTCAAGACATTTTTGACAGCGACACAGCCCAGCGGCTCGACCTTTGCACAAATGAGACGATAAAATGTTTACTGTCAGACAAACCTCACTACAGAGTTTATACCTAACACAAGCTCGTCCTAATTAAAAGGTAGCTGATGAAACTCAAGCTGAACATGCGCCGTCTCTCTGCTGTAATATTTAACTTGTCTGACAAACGGGTGAGAGCTATTTATTCTCCGTTAGATAATATTCTGTTATATAATAACGTAAAACACCTTCGCTTTCCTGTATCTGCTCTTGTAGAGAAATGATGTGGAGAAATAATTATGGCACTGTCTTTGCGTCTGTTTCGTACATACACTAATTTTCCATATGAGCACCTCCCAGAGCAAATTTTATTGCTCACAGGATGTTTTTTTCACAGTTCACTACTCGCTTCTCAGTTATGTTTCATGTTGTTCTCAGAAGTTTCTCCTAAGATTCCCAAATGAGTGACTAGTTGTGATCCAGTACGTCTACAGAGCTATAAATTGAATGTGGAGAGCAGCTCAGGTCATGCGTTTGAGTTCATATTGGGTTCTTCTGAACCTTTAGAAGAGATGAGAAACATCTAAGAAGAACTTAGAAAAGAGCAAACTATTTATTCAATCGCATTGCTGTCTTGGAGAAACAATTGAGATATGATTTGTAATTTTTCTTTCTGTGGGCATTTTCATGAATAAAATGTTTGCTTTTTAAATGCCAAAAAAAAGCACATAGCCTCAGTCCTGTTGTGTCTTCACATCAAAATGCCCCCTCATTTTTAATGTAATTATCAGAATCCGCCTAGTTAGGAGAGCCAGGAAGTGATGCTGGGATTACGACATACATTTCTGCTCCTGACTGACTGCCTCTAATACATTTAAAAGTAGAAAAAAGGGTTTATCGTTAAAAGCTTTTCCACAATTCCAATGGTTCTCCTGTTAGATTAAGTCATATTTCTTATTTTAGTGGCCATTAGGTGGCTAGATAAGGCAGTAATTTAGATGTATCCCTCCCAACACGTTTCTCTAATGTTCCTGCGTTCTTTTTATCACAGCTGCTGCCGCATGTTTCCGTCACCTTCCAGTGCACCATATTTTTTGCATGCAAGCAAGGATCCAGGTTTTATTTAAACATATTCTCTCTCTCTTTCTCTGTGTGTGTTTCTAGTGAAGAGCGTTCACTGCGCTACTGAGTTTGAGGATTTCTTCGGGAAGCGTAAACTGGTGGACAGTGAAAGTCATGTGGTCAGCATTGCCGAATACCTCCAGAGAGGAGACACAGCCATTATCTACCCTGAGGCACCAGAGGAACTCTCCCGCTCCCGCCTCGCCACGCCCGAAGCCAATGGACACGAAGAGAACGGTGAGAATGCCGGGCAGCTGTTGCTGCCGTCTGATTGGCTGCGTGCCGGAGTGTTTACCTTTAGAGCGAGGTGCAGCTGTCCGAGTGGTGAAATCACAAACCCTAAATTTCCCGTCCCGAGGGGGGCAGCCGGGGCGCATTACGGCACATACCTCTCTTATGAAGAACGTGTGAAAAATCAGACATGCGAGCCACCAGAAGTGATTACAACGGAGAGAACACAACTGGCCCCAAACACTGTCAGCAGTCGCACTGTGTTCAGGTTTAAACCATTGTAAACAACTGCTTTTAGCTAGTTAGGGTTAGTAGTGGTTTATTCCAACACAATCCAAAGAAGTCAAAGCCATTTCTGTGGTTCCCATCTAGTTCAGCTTCAATACCCAGATTTAACTTTGAACATCAAGTGGCGAACCAAGACAATTTAACAATTATACAAAAAACCATAATTATTAACCGCATAGAACCTGCAAAATACAGTTTTAATACAAGAATGTTCGGTACCACTTTACTTGATGCCTTTATGTATAATACATTTTGAAAGTTTATGTATTTTGTCTTTTCAGAAATTATTGTAACCAAAATATTGATTCTTTGTTACAGTGCAATACAATGTTTTAAATCAAATAGGTGAATTAGATCTGTGGTTATAATTATTCATGAGATCATACAGTGTATTATGAGGACATAATTAGGACATAATGAGGATCATTACAGGACATTATTGATGCATTGTAATGCTTCTATAATGCATTATATATGAAGGCTTCAAGTAAACTGTTAACAAATGTTTTTATTTTAATGTTAAAGCGCAAAGGTTGCTAGTGGCCGAAACAATGCTCATATTTGCAATCGTCAAATAAATAAAACTGACAAAGTGTGCATTATCTATTCCCAAAACACTCAATGGGTATTGAAATTGACAGATGACATCATCTTAAAATGGATAAACATCATCCAAATTATGGGCCTGGCTAGCATAGCTGTCTGTCACTAGCACATTCCCACTTTAGGACTGGAAAATAGTTTAAAACCTGAATGTGTTATATTTCTTCACATAAAGCCCATGAGCAAAACTCAGCGAACTGTGTGAATTTGAATGCACCTACCATGTGTGTTCATGCATTGGCGTGAGTGCGTGTATAGGTGGCAGTGCCAACTTTGACGGCAGCACACAGTGGAGCAGATTGTACAGATACCTCCTCGTACCACCCTGGGCACGGCGCCCATTCACTGCCATTGATTTGCTGACCTTTTGGCCCGCTGCCCCTCTCTCTCTGCTGCAGACCTGCCACCTGGAACTCCAGATGCTTTCGCCCAACTGTTGACCTGCCCCTACTGCGACCGGGGTTACAAACGCTTGACTTCCCTAAAGGAACACATCAAGTACCGGCACGAGAAAAACGAGGAGAACTTCGCCTGCCCTCTGTGCAGCTACACGTTTGCTTACCGCACTCAGCTGGAGAGACATATGGCCACACACAAGCCAGGACGAGATCAGGTGAGCCGCACTTCCTCTCTCTCTCTCTCTCTCTCTCTCTCTCTCTCTCTCTCTCTCTCTCTGTGCCTCGCTCTAGCTCTATATCTAATGTGCTGTATTCCCTCCGAGAAAAGATATCATTTTGATTGGCAATCATTATTAATTTTTCATGGCATTTTGAAGATGCAGATCTTTTAATGGTTATAGCCTTAATTGAGGTCTAAATGGTTTTTTGATGGCCTGCTCTGATATGATTCTGCAGTCTTATATTCACGATCGAATGACTATGTTAATTTCCAATTTAGAAATTGTATCCGCTCTTTAGGTTTTCTTTTTTATGTTCTTTAAAAATCAGTTTCTCTGCGGTGACAGAGTAACACATCATAATTTCCATGTGCGTAAATGATAAACGTGAGGCGAGCACTCTGCATTTTACCTCTTAACAATCTGTCGCAGCATTATTTACACACATTATATGGGTTGTTGTGGCTGTCGTGTCAAATTTAGAACGCATTTCCCTGTGTAAACAGGTAGCTACACCAGGTCTGGCAAAACAAGCATGTCTATGTAAAACAAAGTGATACGCGGATCTCTCTAGAGACTGAACCACTTAAAACTTATCTTTACGACTCAAAGCGCAGTGTGACATCAGAACCGCTCCTGTAATCATCTGAGATGAGGTACAGCAGCTCTTTTATCTCTCAGACATGACGTTCTGACTAGAACAGAATGATTTGATACACGACGAGCTGCCAACTTCTTCACCTGATGCCACGGGCCACTCAAAACATGAACAGATGGCCCATTCTGCACCCGTGACCTCTCTAATCCACAAATTACTTCCTATTTGTTGGTCTTTGTTTGTGTGCTTCATCTTGAAAGACTTTCCTGTTGAAAATTTGCGGTTGTCTGTAAAACCGACGGCCATTGAAATTCATCCGTGATGTTCAGTAGAGCGCTCTACGTGCGTATGTGACTCTGGTTCACAGATGAAGCTGATTTTTACTTGCTAAGCGCAATAATATGCAAATACCCAATCAAATGCCCCACCCACATCATGCTTGACACACTTAGTGCAAGAGTATCACGCCGGGCGGAAAAATCCCTCTCCTCTCGCTGCTGCCAGTCACAATTAGGCCGACGAAGTGACTGTATCACATCGAGGGTGATGGTGAGACTAAAACCTGCCTCCATCCTCAGAGGGAAGGTGGGGGGCTTAAAGCAGCTGTTGCTGTTTGTTTATGCGACTCAGCAACATATGAGCGAATGGTGGGGTCCCTCCCCGCCGTGGGCCGCACGGCTCCCCGCTTGATGTTTGAAGGTTGCCGCTGTTTGAACAATCCTCCCTGTGTCCTGTGCTTTATGCCATCTGTCTCCAGTGGAATGCGGGCCTCTCTCTCTCCCCACCAGTTGTCGGAGCCGATCATGGGCGGCGCTCACAGGCCTTTTGTGTTCCTCTGCCCGTTCGACATACTCACCTCCCACTCTGAATTAATTGTGCTTGCCTGGTGCGCTCTCTGCTTCTCTGCACTGACGCCCGTATTGTTGTTGTTGTTATTGTTATTATATTTTGATTTTCGAGGCTCTGCTTTGAATTGCAAATGTGAGGGGCGCAGCGCTCATGTTCTACCTTTGAACAGCAAATGAAGTGCCTGCCTACGAGCCGCATTCACGCATTATTAAAGAGACGTTTGAAGCCTTTAAATTCTACAAATTTGTGTCCAATTACGAAATTGCAACATTTATGCGAGCCCACCTTTTTGCGTAATGAACTCTTTGCACAGGTATCTGAAGGATGTGTTGGTTAAATATGCATGGTTTATTTGGAACGATTATGCTAAATTAGATGAAGTGGATCATTTCTGCCTTCCTAATGAGGAAAGAAGTCTTAAAAATAGGATTATTTTTGTTCTTTTTTTTCCGCTGCCAGTGCAGCGTTTCTGGCTCTAGAGTCAGGAAATGAAAAGGTATGAGATGCTCTGTTATCGCTGCTCAAATGCACCCAACCAAAGCAAGATGCTGCTTTACAACGGGAGCCATTTGGCCCGTCATGAAATTATTCACTGAAATCTTGCCTGTTGTGTGTTTGTGCAAGAGAAGCTCATGTGAATATTTTCTCATCCGCAGCACCAGATTCTCAACCAGGGTTCTGGCAACCGCAAGTTCAAATGCACTGAATGTGGCAAGGCCTTCAAATACAAACACCATCTAAAGGAGCACCTGCGGATACACAGTGGTACGTCCTTTTCTTTCTTTCATAACCCATTGCCTTAGATAAGAATGTTCTTGATTCTGCATCAGAATGAATGTCTTCTTTGTTTGTTTTGTCCCAGCCATCTCTTCGTTAAAGATGATTTATTAGATTAAAAGGAGTGTGCACTCATTACTTTGAAAGAGATGCAATCAGTGTCGATAAGATGAAATTCTTTGTCTGTCTCCACTGTAGGTGAGAAGCCATACGAATGTCCGAACTGTAAGAAGAGATTCTCGCACTCCGGGTCCTACAGTTCGCACATAAGCAGTAAGAAATGCATCGGGCTGATCGCCATCAACGGCAGGGTGAGGAACAACCTGAAGACGGGCTCATCTCCAACCTCTGCATCGTCCTCCCCTACGAACACCGCCATTTCGCAGCTACGACACAAACTGGAGAATGGCAAACCCCTCGGTCTGCAAGACCAGTCCAACCACCTTAACATCAAATCTGAACCACTGGACTTTAACGACTATAAGCTGATGATGGCCTCTCATGGCTACGGTACAGGCAGCCCCTTCCTGAATGGCGGTGTGAGAGGAGGCAGCCCACTGGGCATCCATAACTCCCAGAGTCCCCTTCAGCACCTGGGCATGGGTCTGGAGGGGCAACTGCTGGGATACCCATCTCTGGGAAACAACCTGAGCGAGGTACAGAAGGTCTTGCAGATCGTGGACAACACAGTGTGTCGACAAAAGATGGACTGCAAGCCAGAGGAGATCTCCAAGTTGAAGGCATACATGAAGGAGCTGGGTTCTCACATAGAGGAACAGAAGCAAGGGCTCACCTCTTCCGGTGGACACCAGAACTCTCTTCCACTCATCAATCACAACGGTGCCACCAAGAGCATCATAGACTACACGCTTGAGAAGGTCAACGAAGCCAAAGCCTGCCTTCAGAGCTTGACTACGGACTCTAAGAGGCAAATTAGCAATATCAAGAAAGAGAAGGCAAATCATATGCTAGATTTAGGTATAGAGGACAAAACGCACGAGAACAATAATCTAATGTTTACACCCTTCTCCTGCCAGTATTGCAAAGAGACCTTCCCTGGCCCCATTCCCCTGCACCAGCACGAGCGCTACCTTTGCAAGATGAACGAGGAAATCAAAGCCGTGCTTCAGCCCACTCAGAACGCCACGACCAACAAAACCGGCTTGTTTGCTGAAAAACATGGCCTCTTGCACCCCTCCATCATCCCTGAGAAGGGCGTCAACGGCCCTATCAGTCCCTACAAGGACCACATGTCAGTGCTGAAAGCGTATTTCGCCATGAACATGGAGCCCAACTCGGAGGAACTACTGAAAATCTCCATAGCGGTCGGCCTTCCACAGGAGTTCGTGAAAGAGTGGTTTGAGCAAAGGAAAGTATTTCAGTACGCTAATTCCAGGACTCCTCCTTTAGACAGGAACCATGTGGAGTCTGGTCATCCGGTCTCCATTCACACGCCCACTAAAGACTCTTTAGGCATGCGGTCTCCGATGTCCCTGGTCAAAGGTACTGACTGCATCACATCCCCCTCCATCCCCGAGCTTCATAACAACATGAACAACTGCGACACCCCGCTCAGGCTCTCCAAAACCGCTCAGTTCTCCAACCACAAGCAGCTGGGGGATAAGCTGGACCACTCCAGAAGCAACACGCCATCTCCTCTTAACTTATCGTCCGCCTCCTCCAAAAACTCGCACACTAGCTCTTACACGCCCAACAGCTTCACCTCCGAGGACCTGCAGGCTGAACCTCTTGACCTCTCGTTGCCAAAGCTCATGAAGGAGCCAAAGCACATCTTGACTGTGAAAAGCCGACCCAAGCTAAACAGCACCCCCACTGACCACAACCATGTCTTGACGCCCCGCGAGCACGCAGACGAGCCGCTCAACTTGGCTTATCTGTCCAAGAAGGAGTTTGGCAGCCCCAATGCAAACAACAATCTGGACAAGAGCTCGAGCCCCATGTTTGGTCTGAACCCCTTCGCTGCCAAACCCCTGTACACCTCCCTGCCGCCCCAAAGCGCATTTCCGCCCCCCACGTTTATGCCCCCGGTGCAAGCCAGTCTCCCCGGGCTGAGACCCTACCCCAGCCTCGACCAGATAAGCTTCTTGCCACACATGGCCTACACATACGCGGCGGGGGCAGCCAGCTTCGCCGAGATGCAGCAGAGGAGAAAATACCAGCGGAAGCCAGGGTTCCAGGTAAATAACGGACTCGTTCTTTTATAAACCCTCAGGCCTTGTGTTTCTTTTTTCTATCCCTCTGGTGAGTGGCGCTCGGCTTCATTCAGACACTAATTAAAAGCCACTCAGAGTGGGAGAGGGGAGCTCACCTCACGCCCAGCGGCAGATGAGGCAATGAAAGAGAACCGCGGTTCCTGTGGTAGACGTTGATGCCTCTAGTGCCATACGCCGGCTCTTTTAGTGGCGACGGTTATGTTGCCAGCCCTTGAGTGGCTTGTCCAAGATACCGAGAGCAGGAAACGTCAAAGTGGCAGGTGTTCGACGGGTCTAGCATAGAAGCGCCTGTGGCACTGCTGCTCTTTTTCACGTCTCAGGTGTGAGAGAAATCACAGACATAGAGAATCAGTGAACCTTAGACGTATCTCTTTATTTCTGCCCTTTTTTTCATTTGGCTCCTTTTTCCCTATATTTCTACTGTGAGAAAAGCTGAAATGAGCTTGAGCATAAAGATTAATAATGCACACTCCCCATGTTCATTACAGCTCAGCGCTGAGGGCTGTTTAACATCGGGGAAACCATTCTGATAAAAAAGTATTAATAATGTTTCCTATTCTAAGTTATTAAATTAGATTTTAAAAATACAGCTAAGGGCATTTAGCTCAAATTGATTGCGGAACGATAGCACAGAGCTTTTTAAAAGAGAGTGCACAGAAGTATTGTCAGTCCAGAGCCGGCTGTCCTTAATGAGGGCAACGTCGCTGCAGTTTTGGCCATTTTGTGCCCCTCTTGATTTAATCATTACCATTTGAAATTAGAGGACTGTGGCAATATTCCCTACTATGACTTTCTTCTTATTGTTATTAGCTTCTAATGTAATAATATTTTTTCCCCATTAATTTAAGTTTAAGCCTATCGGGGTAATCTCTGCTCAGATAAATACTGCGCTAACACCCTTTCATGTATGAAATTAAACCAAATTTGAATGCAAATATATGGAATAAGGTGTGATTAAGAAGAGAGAAAGCCCTCATTTGCAATATCCTGCCTTTACATGCTTTTTTTCAGGTCGCAAACATTTTAATGTTTAATTCTTAGGACTACTGCTCCAGTTTTAGCTGAGAAATGCATGTCTTATTCATATGTGCATGTTAAATTATAATCTCTTCATGTTAAAAAAATATAAAAAATCATGAAATACATAAATAGATTGATCAAGCAAGTTCTCTGTTGCACCGCGTTGTTTATTGTATCTGGGTACAATTTATTTCAGAAAAAATATTACAGTTTATTATATATAAATGATACATTTTATCAGTAGATCATACTGTTTATTTTATATGTTGAATCTGAATTGATCATAATTGTAAATAATTATATTTTAGTTTGTTGTATTCTAACGCTTATTCATTTGTAATTTGTTGTTTGTATTATTATTGCACCGTAGAGTGAATTGTTCATTGTGTGATGACAATAAAAATAATATAAACTCAAGGAGCTAACGATCGCTGTCTCTTTCCAGAGCGAGCTTCTCGACGGGCCGGCAGATTATCTGAGCAGTCTAGATGATATGGCCGACCCCGAGGCCTGTCTGTCCAGGAAGAAGATTAAGAAAACAGAAAGTGGTATGTACGCGTGTGACCTTTGCGACAAAACATTCCAGAAGAGCAGTTCCCTCCTCAGACACAAATATGAACACACAGGTATATATACTGTTCTAGACACCATCATTTAATAACTGTCTGTCTAACTCCAGAATATTCACGCTGCTTCTTGCTTTCTTTCTTTCGCTCTGTCTTTTTCCACTACCTTAATCATGTTTTCTTTTTTCCTTTTTTAGTAAAAAAAAACTAACATGTTTCTCTCCTGTTGACAGTCAGTGAGAGGATTTTGTAAATGTAATTTAACGCGGCAAAAACATGACACTGACATTGCACTAAATTAAGATAATAATTAAACAGTTAGAAACAACAAACAAACAAGAAGCTGGACTGAATAATCTCTGGAATTGAAGTTGGTCGAATGTCTGGGAGTGAACGGGAGCATGAACCTTTGACATTTACACTCTTAGTAGAGGCTACAGTCACACCACACTGTTTATTTATTTTTTTATATAGATACAGACTTGATTTTGGATGACTGTATAAACAGGAAAAAATTCCATTTCAAGTGTGAAAATAAATTGGAAACATTTTTGCTAAATTACTTTTTAGTTGTTTTAATGTAACAGTTGTCATAACTGCATGCTTTATGTACTCTTGAAATTAATGCAATAATTCAATTTAATAATGTAATATTGTTTTAGTAAATATTACACAGAAAAATGCAACAACATACTTTAAATAAAAAAAAATGTATATTTATATTTTGTATTTTGATTTACATTCAATCTATAATTGTCACACTCACAGCTTTGAACAGTAACAATACAAATTGAATTGAAAAGCAAATTAAGTTCTTCTAATTTATTTCTAATTTAAATTTCTTCGGGAAGTGCAGTAAATTCAGATTGGACACTTGGGTGTGAATATAGCCTAACACTGTGTCTACACTGGATTTTTTCTTTTAAACTGACCAATCATCCGTAAGCTTAAGGCTATGCTTTCACTGAAATTAATCATTTTCAACAGAAATCCATTTGTATAAAAATTGATTTAGCATGGGCTGTCTTAAAACAGCAAAATGATTATACAGAACATTTGTGCATATACATATAACACTGCACATGATAAAAAAAACTGCACACGAAATGATTGAAATGGAAAAAAAAAAAGGCACAAGCACAAGAATTAAATTCATAGAATAAAATTTGTTCCACACATATAAGGGTTTGTAAATACAATAATTGTTTTTCAGATGGATGGGAAAATAAAGTGGCTGGAGCAGCTCTACAGCTCTTCAGAAATAGAAACGGAGTGTTTGTCAACTGAAAGCAACTCTAGACAGCTTCATTGATTATAATGGGAGCGATTTAGTTTTGATGCACTGTGAAGTGCAACTCATGCCCGCTGTAGACATGGAGTTAAGGTCACATTCTATTCCAGAGACCAGCCAGTGTGAATAAAAGAGTGAAATAAAAGTGAATTAAAGGAGGAGAGTAACTGCGCGCACACACACACACACACACACACACACACACACACACACACACACACACACACACACACACACACTCTTTCTCTTGATTGCATCACCGTTTACAGTCAGTCTGGAAGGACATGGGAATGAATCCACTGATGTGAATACAATTATTTTACCCCCCCCCCCCTCTCTCTCTCTCTCTCTCATTCTGCGAGTGGGTGATCGTGTATTACGGCGGTGCATTCCTGTGCTGTTTGCGGTCAGCTCTTGGCCAGCTACATGTGTCAGTAGATGTAAAGTTCAGACTTGGACTGATATAGCATATCAGTGTAAATAAGTTCAGACTAGGCAATACAACACAAACAATTATATCTCAATATATTTCTACCATTTGATGATAATTAGGATGCATTCTGATATTTAAGTGTTTGTTTTTCAATCAGAGAAATCATTAATTTAAACTTGGGGTATATTTTAAATATTTAATGCAAGCAGTACATTTCTGAAAAATGTAGTTAAAATAGTTAATGCATGTTTCCTCACCATAAAAAAAGAAGAAGCATATTTATTCACTTTCATTTATATATATACCAGTTTAACAATTTGCAGTAATACCACACAGCATTTACATCATGCCGTTGTAATAAATTAATATGTGAACAAAGCTAAAGGAGTTTTTTTTTTAATCAGTTCAATTAAATTAAGAGCAATTCAAATAAATGATGTATATTTTATATATTTAAAGACAGTTAACTGTCAAATATGAAGATGAAAATATAAATATGAATAATGTATATCTCATATATATGACCCAGAACCACAAAACCTGTCATAAGGGTCAATTTTGATTTATATTGAGATTTATACATAATCTGAATAAATAAGCTTTCCATTGATGTATGGTCAAGATATAACTATTTAAAAATATGCAATCTGAGGGTGCAAAAAAAATCTAAATATTAAGAAAATCACCTTTAAAGTTGTCCAAATGAAGTTCTTAGCAATGCATATTACTAATCAAAATTTAATTTTGATATATTTACGGTAGGACATTTACTAAATATCTTCATGGAACATGATCTTTACTTAATACCCTAATGATTTATTTTATTTTAATTTTTTGCATAAAAGAAAAATGCATATTTTTTAGCCATGCAGTATATTTTTGGTTATTACTATAAATATACCCGTGCTACTTAAGTTATGTTATTTGTTAAATAATAAGTAAAAAAAAAAAAACACAACATACAGATGTTGCTTAAATTTATATTACCTCAAAATCATTCACAACATGCACATTAATGTTCATATGTTAACGTAATGTTAAGAAATGATTGTTTTTATTAAGGGCAACATTTACCTTCTACAGTTGATTTTCAGGGCCAAAAATAAATGAACAATGCATAGTTTATGTCAACTGTAAATTAATTAATAAATAAAAAAACACTATTACTCTATTTGATAAATTATAAAAACACTGAGTAAATAGAGATGTAAATTTTACAAGCAAAACTTTAAATACATTAGAGCACATAGACATTAAGCTAGAATACATAACTGTCCGCTCATCCTGATGAATTCTACAGCTCTGAACTGTTTTCCATCAGAAAAAAATCACTTCATATTATGTGCATATTGAACATCGCTCACCTCTGAGAGCGTGAATACAGATATCTGACAGTTACAGGTCACTACAGCGTCTGCAGAGATGCACGATCGGCCTAGAAGGAGAGTGTGATGAAATATATCAAATGTTACATAAACCCCAGCAATTAAATATCTGGGGCATTTCTGTCACTCTCAGTGGCTTTTTATTTTTTGCCTCGAGCACCTGTTAATTTCTGACCGCAGTGTCTCCCCTCGCTCTTTCGCTCTTTCATTCATGCCATCTCTCTCTTTCAGCTCTTGTCGCTCCGGGTCTTTTCTGTGACGTCAGGTCGTAACATGTCACCTCACGCGTAACGCAGGCGTCTCCGAACGACAGAAAAAAAGAGTTACGCGGCAGGAAACTGCTAGCGAGTTTCAGTCTATTTGTTTGTTCCTGCGCTCCAGCTCTGTGTGTGTTTGTTTGGTTTGCGATGGTTTATTTATGTTGCAGCGTTGTAGCGGTGCGGCCCTGCGCTGCCTCACCGCTTCACGCTTCACTTCTGTGAGGGAATGTTACAAAGTAAATACACAAACGAGACGGCGGCGCGTCAAGCAGAACTGCAACCAGAGAAGGCAAACATTCATAACACTGGACTGTATTGGATTGTTTTGGCTTGTTTTTCATCTGAACCCTTTTATTTGTTTATTTTGGTTAGAGATGCGCCGTCTGTGTGCGTGTGTGTATCCGCGAGCGCCGGCCGCTCACTCACGGCGTGCGTTCTGTCTTTGTGTGTTTCCGCAGGTAAACGGCCGCACCAGTGTCAGATCTGCAAGAAAGCGTTCAAACACAAACACCACCTGATCGAACACAGCCGTCTGCACTCCGGAGAGAAGCCGTACCAGTGCGACAAGTGCGGCAAGCGCTTCTCGCATTCGGGCTCGTACTCGCAGCACATGAACCACAGGTACTCGTACTGCAAGAGGGAGGCCGAGGAGCGCGAGGCGGCCGAGAGGGAAGCCCGAGAGAAGGGTCACCTGGAGCCCACGGAGCTGCTGCTGAACCGGGCGTACCTGCAGGGCATCGCTCCGCCCGGATACACCGAGCACCAGGAGCGGGAGCCCATCCTGCGGGACGGCCTGAACGGGAGCATACGGGAGCGACTCAAGGAGGTGGAGGGCGCCTTCGTGAAGATGGGCCGGCGAGACGAGGAGTTCGAGGAGGAGGAAGAGGAGAGCGAAAACAAAAGCATGGACACGGACGGGGACACCATGAGGGACGAGGAGGAAAACGGCGAGCACTCGATGGACGAGAGCTCCGTGGACGGCAAAACCGAGTCCAAGTCGGATCACGAGGACGGCGCGGAGGACGCGGTGTAGCCGACGTCGGCTCGGGGGGCGAAGCCGTATTATGCAAAAATGAAAAAGAAAAAAAAAAGGAATATTAAATAAATGAAGTTTTAAAAATTGTACAGTATTAAGGCCTAAAATATGTGTGGTGCTACCATCCTAAAATCATGTGTTCCATAGTATTTATAGCACAAACTAGTAACTTGTACAAAAATTGCACTCTGCTTCTATAATCACTACGAGAATAATGAAATTATTTGCCGATGTATATTTATACAGTGTTAAAAAAGCATCCGCAGGGGATCGGTATTTAATGCGTCTCTGCCCTCGCCACACACTCTTTTAGGCCTCGTCACCGAATTCATGTGAAGGACCGTAACAGTATTCCGTTTGTTTTGACGATTTCGAGTCTTAAAGAGACTGTTTGGAGAGAGAACGACCATTCGAGCGGGACAGACGGAAGGACGAAGCCTTTGGAAGGTTGTTGCCTTATATGCAAACCTGTTAATCAGCGCGTTTCTAAAGTGCCAACCCTGTTCAGTACGAGAGTGGAGAGCCGAGACGTCGAGACGGCCCTCTCTCTCTCTCTCTCTCTCCGATCAGCACGTTCTCTCTGTTAGCACAGCAGCTCTTTAGTTTACAACGACGTTTGTGCAATTTTGTTCTCAGTATTACACCAAACCGTTTTGCAATGACACATTGCATCCTTTTATTTGTAGGTTTAAATGACATCTTATTTATGTGGCCCATTTTGTATCTCCTGATTTTATTTATTTCATACTGTACAGTACAGTATTATAGTTCTTCAATAAATAGATCTATTTTAGTAAAATGGAACCTGGAGTTGATGAGAGCATTTATTGTGTTTTGAAACATTAATTGTGAAATGCAAATTTTCGGTTCATTTTATTTTGTTGTTGTTCTTTTTATTTTCCAGTTACTGGAAATTCCAAAATTTGGGAACTTTTGATACAATATTGTGAGAACACTGTATTTTCAACTGAAAAACAGAGAAAAGAGATCCACTTTCATGTCTTTTGTTGAAGTGGAACAGGGACAGTTGAAATTCAATGTATGATAATATCACGACTGAAAACACACCGATCTTTCCTGAAATGTCTTTGTAAGAGTATTATGGACTTTTTAATTTGTAATTTCTCTTGGAAATGACCATGCTCAAATAAAAGTAGCCAAATTAAAGAACTTTTCAAGAACGCGTGTGAATGTGAGTGTGTGCGCACTGAATTATCATACGTCATCTATATATTCATGTGTTTTTGTTTTAGAGGACACTTCGCTTCTGCCTTTGACTCTATGAGAGCGGCAGGAATTTCACCTTTCAAAGGTGATTCTCAGGCTCCGTCATTAGATATTCCTGCAACTTCACAGCCGACGAAGGCCGAGCAGGTTTTCAATGAACTCTTCAAATAAAGAGCCGAGAACCTGTCGAACAAAGCGAGAGGGGGACAGACAGACAGACAGAGAGACAGCTTAAAGTGTCTTGAGTGTTTCTACAGCATATGCATATGAAAGCACAGATCAAACGCTCTCTCACACACACACACACACACTGAAGACGCCCAGCCGTCCGCCGCTCTCTCCTCACCTCACCTGATCAATTGAGTTTGCAAATGATAAAAAAGGAATAAAAAGTCTGCTAAAGATGCCACATCACAATGGCTTTCATCTGTTCAGTTTTTTAACTTTTGTATATTGATAGAACAACAAAACTTAACCTGTGTTTATTATTAATAATAATAATACAACTTACTACTTTTTATATTTATGGATTGAAATGACAAAAAGGAGAAAAGTCCGTTTTTAGTCCAGTCAATATTTCTGACGGTGGTTTATTTTTCCAAAATGTATACCACTGATTTCCAGAATTGAATCTGCAACTATAATAATAATAATTAAAAGTGTAAAATTACAACATATGTGCCAATGTGCTCAAAGAAGAAAAAATGTGTTATTGGAGTTTTAGTGTCTAAAAAACAAACAAACTAAGAATATAAATAAAAAAACAAAGCTCAAGTTGTGAGCACTTTTGACAGCTAGTCTTGGTCTTCCCCATACAGTATATTCGTACTAACATACATAATTAGGATGAAAAAGGAGTTTTGCGCCTCAGGTTATAGTTCAGTGTGACATATTTGGCAGCCATAGTGTGTTTCTAATATAATTTTCATTTGTTCATTATAATTAAAAAAGTCAACTCCAGCAGTCAGTAATATCAGCCGTTTTCTATATTTGTGTAGAACAGCTTTGCAATGTTGACTCGTTTTTTTAAGGATGTGCGTTTCTGTTGTTTTCAGTTTTCATGTTTAGTGACTTTTAGAATAACAATGAATGATGACGAAGCCACAGGAACACACACACACACACACACACACACACACACGTAACCCTCTGCTCAATGACGTCTACTGCAGTGGTAATAAGACATTTTAACCATTGAGGCTGTGAAGTTACATCCAACCTACCATGACCTTTGACCCTCACCCACCTTTTTTTTTTTAAGAATAATTTGGGGCATTTTTGTTTTTATTTAGATTCAAGCTCAGTGCTTTTCAAAGGGCTGTCGGCTCTGACAACCTTTACTTATAATTATATATTACTGTACATGGCATTGTGTTATTTATTAATGATAACATGAGTTTAAAATGTCTGATGAGAAGGTGAAACGACATTCATGCATAACAAGGTTAATAAATATTACAAATGAGAGGCCTTAATAATTCTGTGAATCACTCAAAGGACTCTGAACAGTCACACGGCTGCTCTGCTGTTCTTACAGTGTGTGTGTGTGTGTGTGTGTGTGTGTGTGTGTGTGTGTGTGTGTGTGTGTGTGTGTGTGTGTTTGGCGGGTGTGTTGGTATGTTTGGAGTTTCTGCTGTCTGATGATTCACTGCTGCTCTTTCACCAACTGTACGAAGCACTGAGATGCAGACAGCACTGTTTCTCCTGTCTGTCTGTCTGTCTCTCTCTCTCTGTCTCTCTCGAGCTCATATTGTTTTTGGCTCGGTCGTTCTCTCAAACATCTTTCTCCTGCACAGCTTAAATCTTCCAATGCAAAAACAAACGTCACTCTCACAGATAATATAACAGCACACACACACACTGAACACACGGTTCTGCACAGCACAGCCTTACTGTAAACACATTTAGACAGCATATTGTCATTTCATCAGTGTCAAACAATATGAATGATTTCTTTAGAAAAAAATGGAAATTAAAAATATGAACTTTTCTTTGAAAAATAATAAAATCATAATAATTGCATAAAAAATATTCTGTATCAGGTTTCACAATAAATGTTATTTTCATGCTGTATATTATTTGTCAAATATATTACATACATGGAAGTGCTTTACAATCAGGTTAAATTTGTTAACAAAATGGATTAGTAAAATCATTAGGTATCATGAACTAACACATTTTTTGTAGCATTTAATCATCTAGATTAATATTAATTTCAATACTATTCGTATTATTTGTTCAAAATAGATTTTGTACAATGTAAGTAAATTGGTATGAGTATTAGTAAAAGTCATTGTTAACCTTGATTTATAAAATGCTGTAAAGACTCTTCAAATCTATGCACATAAAAGCCAATATACTAAAACCTTATTAAAATTAATGGAACTATATTAAATTACACAAGTAATTGATTAAGAAACATTTTAGGTCATGAGTTTTTTCTCTATTTTAGAGAAGTTAATTTATATTGAATATATACATGAATCATATACTATATATTTAAACTCAAAATAAAATAAACATATACGTACACCGTTGTACATACATGTACATGCATGTCGCATTGTTTTCACAACTTTTCTGTTATTTAGACATGTGGGCATATTATTTATTTGTACATATACATTTATTAAATATTACTCCAAATGTGACCCTGGACCACAAAACCAGTCATAAGGTTACATTTTACAAAACTGAGATTTATACATCATATAAAAGCTTAATAAATAAGCTTTCTATTGATGTATGGTTTGATAGGATAGGACAATATTTGGCCGAGATACATCTATTTGAAAATCAGGAATCTGAGGGTGGAAAAAAATCTAAATACTGAGAAAATCACCTTTAAAGTTGTCCAAATTAGGTTCTTAACAATGCATATTACTAATCAAAAATTACATTTTGATATATTACAGTAGGAATTTTACAAAAAATCTTCATGGAACATGATCTTTACTTAATTTCCTAATGATTTTTGGCATAAAAGAAAAATCAAAAATTTTGACCCATGCAATGTAGTTTTGGTTATTGCTACAAATATACCCCAGCGACTTAAGACTGGTTTTGTGGTCCAGGGTCACAAATGTATTATAATAGTTTATTATATATAATATTAAATAACAAATATATATGAAAAAAATATGTAATAAAAAACATATTTTATACCATATTCAACAAAGTTCATATACAAAATTCTATTTGTGACAAATATTATTTAACAAAGTCAAAATTTCTGATTCATCCTCAAGTTTTGCTGGACTCGGACTTTTGACCTAACTCAATTATTCATGTCTCCCATATGCTGCCTGTACAATCCTGTGTGTGTGTGTGTGTGTGTGTGTGTGTGTGTGTGTGTGTGTGTGTGTAGGGCCTGGCACTCACAAAGAGAGATGGTTCAATGTCGTACAGTCAGACAGACAGACAGATAAGCAGCAAGAGGGCAACAGCTGCTCTGCCCAGCAAGAAACACACACTGAGAACACAAATCATAAACCTAAAATTACCAGTGGCTTAATCCACATAATATCAACAAATTGCACAAACTGTAAATATATAATGTGTATGAGCAATATCACACGAGTAACAGTGCAATATGGCTGTATATCAGCACAGCTGTGATTTGGCTGAAGGCATGAGGTAAGAATGCCAATACACAACCATATCGCACAGCTACAAGTATGATATTGCATTTATACAACTTTAAAAGCCCTCTTTTGTGTGAACTCCTTCCTTCCGCCAATCTCAAGTTGACAGTTTAACAGCTGAGCCCAAGCCTCTATTACTAATCCGAAAACGTCACTTTAGAACTACACTGCAAAAAATGTTTTTCTTAGATGTTTTGTCTTGTTTCCAGCCAAAATATCTAAAAATTCTTAAACTAAGAAGTATTTTCTAGACAAGTAAAATTGTTGTCTTGTTTTCAGAAAGAACAAGTACAAATTAAGTAAGTTTTTGCAAAGAACAAGCAAAGTAATCAGCCAGTGGGGTAAGCAAAATATTTTTTATTTCAAACAGAAAACAAGATTATTTTTCTTACCTCACTGGGAGATAATTTTGCTTGTTTTGAGCAAAAACTTACTTAGTTTTGATTAGTTTTTTTCTGAAAACAAGACAATAATTTATACTTGTCTAGAAAATCCTTTTTGATTTAAGAATTTTAAGATATTTTGACTGGAAACAAGACAAAACATCTAAGTGAGAAAAGCATTTTTTACAGTGTAGTACTGAAGGAATGTTGATTTGCTTCATTGAAAGCTTATTGTATTGCTGTATTAAAAGCACTGTATTAAGTATTTTGAGAGAGATATGGTCTGAGTGAATGTGATTACCTGCATCTGGTACAGCATTCATTCTTCAGCTCAGTCTCATATTCACAATAAACCATTAGTTTGAATATCCTCTGAGGAAATATCTTTGTCATACTATCCTTTCATCTGTTAAGGGTGATTTCCATTGACAGCATTGCTCAGTACTTTTGTTGGCTGCATCTTTCAGGGTGTTGTTGAAAGTAAAAATACCTTCCTTGTTTACAACCCTGTTTCAGTCTCTTTCAATATAAAAGGCTCTTGTCACAATCTAATGGTGGAAAGATGTAACTAAAATCCCCATCATGAACACACACAGTACTAAATACTATTAATAAATACTACAATTAGTCATATAAAATATTATTTATTGAATAATTAAATTTAATAAACAATAACAGCCATCATAAAAGTTGCTAGGCAATTCAGTTAAAAGTACAAAAGCAGCGCTCTGATACACAGCATTAAATTAAAATGATTTGCTCTAAAACAAATAATATATTTATAAGACCAAAGACTGCCCGTTAGATTTACCCAAAATGAATTATATCTCATGTTTAATCACTATAGAGACATCAGATTGTCAAATAGATGTCATCTTTAATAACAAACTGCATATTTGAACTGTAAACAAGTATATTCTCGGCCGAAAACCTCTTAAAGCTACATTCCGTGACACAAAAACAGTAATATTGTTGAAATTATAGAGGATTGTCCACCAAGACACTCACTGTGAGAATTACCACAAGCGGAGTGATACAATTACAAAAGGTGAAACAGCTGTTGATGTTCTGTTGGACTCTAATATCACACTCTTATTAGCCAATCAGATTCGATGACCAGAAAGAACTGTTATTCTTTACTCAGACTATGTAGTAATATAAAATGGGTTTGCAGGTTTGCAAGCTCCAGAACTGTCACATCACATGTTGTATTTGTGTGTTGCCATTGTGGGCTGCCAGATGTGTATTGCTGAAAATACTTTTAATAATTATAACATTTATAATAATTACATTAATTTAAAAAAAAGTTTGAGGTGCTAATTTTAGGTCAATTAATGTATGTTTTTATATTAAATTAATAGTTTAGTGCTTATGTTTTTTTTATTTATTGAGATGTTTCCATGAACTTTGAGTTCAGTAATTACCTTTTACCTTGTATTTATCGCTGAACACACTAACATGCACAGGCACACATTTACATCTGCCTGGAACACACACACACACACACACACACACACACACACACACATACATACATACATACATACCTACAGTAATAGCCTATTTGGGCTATTCCTTTAAAAGAGGAGAAAGGTAATTATAGGTTTTGCCAGCACGTTTTATGGAGCCTTTGATATGCAGAAACACAGATTTGAGCGGCAGGCAGCAGGTTGTGTGTGTGTGTGTGTGTGTGTGTGTGTGTGTGTGTGTGTGTGTGTGCGCAGCTGAGTGCTGATTAGATGCCTGATCAGGGCTCTGACTGCAGGGTCTCAGCTGGGGACCAGGAACATCCTTCATTACGCGTTTCCAGGGGAGTGGAATTGTGCTCGCGTGGCGGCCTGTCGCAGGGGTTATAATCATATCTGTTTAGATTAGCGGTCAGTTATCCTGACATAGATCCCCCCTCCATTCATAGCGTGTTCACATAACCTGACAAACAGTCAAAGCAGCAAATCTCACTTGGGCCCAGGACAGAACCCTGATGGACACCGTACCACCGCGCGGTAATGCAGCTGATACGGTCATGTGACTCCACAGCTGTCCGTCAGGATAAATATGCAACAGTTTAACAGTCAGTAATTTAGACTTAACATCCTCATACTTACTCTTTAACTTGTTCAGCGTTTATAGGGCGTCTGCTGCCAATTTACTCGCAGGGTTGGCATAAACGCGAGCATGCTGTTTATAATAGACTCGCCACCGTTGCCCCTCACAGTCAGATAATTGCACATTCCGGACACAAAATGCAAAGCTGCAATGCGATCAGACCTGTTTCAGGGACAAGGAAACCTATGCCTTTTTTTCATCTTTCCTTCTATATGTAATTTTTTAAGGCAAGCATTCACACACAGCCGTTGGGGATTAGGCCTAATGACAGAAGTTAATTATATTAAGTGTAATTTTTAAAAACAGTTCATGAACTGCAAATTATAGTTAAGAGCCCCTTTAATGCTCTTCGTGTTAATTACATGTCTTAATATCGCATAAAAAATAAAGGATCCAAGGAAAAAAAAAGAGGGGGAGAGAAAAACAATTTGTGAGTACATTAATTTCATTCATCACTCTTTTTAAAATGGTCGAATACAATGTTTATACCATTTTTACTACTGAGCTTTCACCGTGCAACTAAATAGTAATAAAATTATACAGTTTTAATAATGAAAACACAATTAAATCACAGTAATTTTACACTTGATGCAAAATATAAGAAAAAAGAACAAACAAATTAACAAAAATAAAGGGTTGGATAATATCATAACCGCGATTTGATATGAATTTTCTCAATTTGACTCTCTTATATTTTTGGCATTTTCGGATAGTTTGAGAAGAAGCAGTTGGAAAGGGGAGAGGGATCTTAATGCATGTTCCTGGTCTTGTGATTAGTTCATGTTATTTCTGCTCAACATCTGACACAACTTTACTTTTCAGCTGACGTCATCAATCCCTTTCATTTTGTAACCACCTGTCATATAGAGACTCTTTCCAGAATATTCGCAATAGACTATTGTTTCACTTGGAATGCATTAAAATAGCTGAAGTAAAAAGTAAATGTTTATGTTCACATCTATTTGCACACGTCTTTCTGCGTTTTGTAAAACACACGTCTCGTCCGCTCAACGTAAAACATTCACAAATGATATTCGGTCTGCGTTCGCACTTTGACTCATACGTGTCATTCGTGTGAAACAGAAACTGATACTACAAGTCTAGTCGAGTTCATTAGCCTTCTCATAATTATCCTCCAGGCTCTTTGGAGAGATTTCCTTTTTTTTTACATATCGGTTATGAAGTTCAGCTCTTGAGAGGCAAAGAGACTCTTGACTCGCTCAATTGAAATAAAAGAGGAAGAAAAAGGTCCTGGCCATTTTGTTGCTTTGAAACCTTAATCTAGAAAAATTCAACTTTCCTTTATCCTTTAATACCAGATCAAAGAGCCGAGAGTGAACCCGATTCAAACCCCGTCCATTATGGAGGAAACAGCAGAAAGGCTTTGAGAAAGTGTGAAACGTCCTCACACAAAAGAAAAGGTTTGGAGGCTCAATTACTCACTTATTCACCGGCCTAATTTTATGCGCGCTTCATTTGCATGTCATTTTTGAGGGCGAGGCAGAAATTTCGTCCTGGTAATTACCCCGCAAATACATTAACGACCCCGAGAGCCACGCATCCGTCTACGTGCGGCCGCCTTCTCCTCTGCCGGTCGCGTCGTGGCGGCAGCGGTCAGGATTCCGTGATCTTTTTGATGTTGCTTTTTCTTTGCGGAATTGCTGCCATCAGTTGAAAGATTTGTGATATGTTAAAAAGACTCCTGGTGAGCGCGACTTCAAATGCCTCGCTTTAAGACCTAACTCACCGTCTCCTGTACGGCCTCCATCTTTGAAGACCTGTGAAATGTGATGTTTCAGATCTGGACCAAGTCCAGGACTCTCGTTTCTCTGCCTTCCCATTTCAGACGGTTTTCTCGTGGAAATGTTTGTTTGCGCTCGTCGCGTGGCGTCGACTCGTTTAATTATTTCATTTTAGTGCAAACGCCGATTTGGCGAGAAGCCGCGTATTGATTATGAAAGAAGGCAGGGTGATTAAAACAGCCGAATTGGTGTGTGAAAAACGAAAAAAATAAACAGGAGGAAAGAGAGTAGGAAAAAAACAGCAGCTTTTCCTCAGGAGTCAGAGACCACCCTCGGCTCGCTCACTTGTAATCATCTCAGAATTTGCTCAGAAACACTTGCGAACTTGTGTGGGAGTTGTTTTTACTTCATTAAAAGCAGAGTCTAGAGCCCACGAGAACTCTCACGCTGCAGAAACCAACCCTTACCACAAGAAAAACAACCGGGAAAAATACAACCACGTCCTGGAGTTCTTTTAGAAGTTGACAAAATCCCAATCCTGGGAGGAATCGCTGCCGAGGGAGGCTGCCGATTGGTTATTCCTGCTTGGAGGACGGACTTTGATTAGTGGTTCAGAGCTTTGTGTCTCACCTTTAAAGTCATCTCAATACAAGCAGAGAGGATCATGGGAAATGTGGGTGAGAGGCCTCTTGCCACACTGGAGAACACTGCCACTTCTATTTCACACATTTAACCTCACTTGTTTTAATATGTATATATTAAAAAAGATATTGTACGTTTTTTTGTTTTTAATTAACCAGCACATTTAATTAATTATTCAAAAATCATATTGCGATTTTAACATCTCTTACTCGACTCAATATTTGATCAGACTGACGTATATTTATATTTTATTTTCCCAAAATGGATTAAAAATGAAAAGTAACTGTTTTAGTTCCAAGATGATAACTGATGACCTCACTGATTTAAACATGCAACTTGAGATCATGTGACAAACGTAGTAAGGTCATGTGACAGTGATTGTGGCATGCCGCTCTCTAAAACAGTTTAGCCTGCTGTTTCACTTACTGTTTTAAATTTTTTGAAGTACTATACAGTGTATAAGTCAGTATTCAATTCTAAATATAGTCTCTGGCAGGGAAAATTAGCTGGTTAGCAGGCTAAATCTAGATATGCTAATGGATTAGCAGCAAATAACAACATCAAGAAAACAGAAAGGATGAAGATGTCAATCTGCAACAAAGATCCACAGAATGAGGACAGCTAAACTGAAGACGCAAATGTGCAGGTATTTCTTTAAAACTCATGCAGCTGTTTGTGTTTATGTCGCTGTTAGTTTGGTGTTTAGACACTAAATAGTGCTTTCAAGCATTGTATATAAGCAGCATGGATTTGTAAGCATGGAAAGGTGTTGTGCCTCCACATTTGACAAATGGGTCATTCCGTGTCAAATCAACCAAATTTTAAAAACGTCCCCGGCTCATATTTTTGATTTTGCTAATATTTATTCTAAAGAAAAATAGGCATGTCGAGTGATGAAAGCCAAAATATTAAATGTCATGGATGAATATTTACTGAGTAATCCACTATTTTGTATATGGAGGTCAAAATGACAATTTTCAAGTCAAGTTACAGGGGGGTTAAAATGACTTCAGAAAGATGGCAGCATTATTATCTTATTTTTGCACAGAGATTGGCATTCTATTAGTAAAATCAGTTGACTTAAGCAATCATTGTTGCATTATGCTCCAATATGGACCATTACAAAATGGGGAAACGGCACTTTTCAAGTTTTTCTCCAAAGTTTGCATGCCTGTAACTTGTAACCTGTAAAGTATTAAAGATATCTTGCTGCCCTTTTAGATATCAGGTCTTAACAAACTTTTCTTTTGACATCTTTATTTTTAATGCCCCAAGAGATTTGGTTCCAAGTAATTCTTAGTAATTCTTATAAATGGATGTGAAGACTGTTTAATGTTAGTTTGGTTTTGTTAAATTAATTTAATTAATTAATTAATTTCCTCTCTTGTTTTTTTGTAAATTGATCAGTGTTACATAATTAAATGCATAGACTGACTAGTAAAATTGAACAAGAACAGAAGTGATTTATTTATTTACCCGTTTAACCAAAGCAAACCTGCTACCCATTTTTGGGTACCAGCTAACTAGTTGAGATCCAATGATTTAGCAAAGTTCAGAGGTAAAACTCCATCTTGAGAAGATCTTCTTTATCTCCTTATTTTTGCAATAACATTAAACCTGTAAACTGAACTGAAGATGCAAATGTGCAGGTATTTCTCTAAAACTCATGCAGCTGTTTGTGTTTATGTCGTAGTTTAGTGTTTAGACACTAAATAGGGCTTTCAAGTGTTGCATGTAAGCA
This sequence comes from Garra rufa, assembly GCF_049309525.1. NCBI lineage: Eukaryota > Metazoa > Chordata > Actinopteri > Cypriniformes > Cyprinidae > Garra > Garra rufa. Next base: position 1,189,229 of record NC_133372.1, on the reverse strand, counting down.
ACATGGATTTTTAAGCATGGAAAGGTGTTTTTTCCCCCACATTTGACAAATAGTGATTCTTATAAATGGATGTGATTACTGTGTTAGTGTAGATGAGAGTGGCTTAACTTTGCTATTAGTTCATGAAAAATAAATATTTCTGCTTTTAAAAGTACAGACTCAGTTGATTTTGCTTTGTGACTTTTTGTGAATTTAATATACTTTTATTTTCTCTGTTTGTTTGTTTGTAAATTGGTCAGTATTATCTAATGCATAGACTGAATAGTAAAATTAAGCAAGAACAGAAGTGAATTATTTATTTAACAATTTACCAGAACAAACATGCTCCCCACTTTTGGGTCACGACTAACCAATTGAGATCCAGTGATCTAACATTGAACCTGTAAAGGACACACAAACTCTATCTAGTGTCTTGTGAAACTTTCTGTACCTGATTAAATGGGTCAGGTCAAATGTGATCGGACTGGACATTTGACGACAACGATGATGATTTGCTTGTTGACCTCAACATTGGTCAGTCTTTCTCCTTGAGATGGTCATGGGTGACTCAAATGTTCGTGCCCAGAGGGACAACCAGTCAAAGTCACAGTGTTCGTATGGGTGGCAGGTCACTTCCTGTGTGTCCGGAGGGAAGATCCAGTCTTGCATCCATATGGGTCTTTATGAGGTTTATCTGCTCATGTGCTGTTAGAGCAAACCTGACATGACCAGACACGATGTCTCACCGCACCTGACCAATGGGCATGTCTGATCCGTGTTACATGTCTCATGATTACAGTCCATGACCCTCCTGACATCCGTAAGACCTTGTAAACCCACAAACTGCCAGCGTAAGGTCATCCTGTCTTGTCGAAGCAAAGCCCGACCCGTGACACGTGCCAGCCTTGGATGATGAGGGAATTTAATGTCCTGTGACATGAATATGAATTCAGAAAGTGTTTAGAGCAGATTAACATTTGCTTTCATTTTTATTTTCTTTGATCCATCTTAATCTGGTTGGAATATTACTTCTCAGCATTTTTCGGTTGTGTCCCATCTGTGGCGATATGCATTTTAATCTACTGTGAAATCTAATAAGAACAAAAGTCACGACATCTCAAGCCATCTTCTCGATCTGAGGTCACCGAATGTTTTCATAAGATGAATCCTGTAAAACAAATCATTTCAGAAAAACAGCAGCAGGTGGGCGAATATCTTGAAAACCTGTTTAGATCATACTTAACATAGATTGTATTTTGCATGAATAAAATGTTTCAGGACCAGTTAGTTTTGGGTGGTTGTGACTCTTTTGATAATAAATAATTATAATTCATGTAAGTATTTATACATCATGGCAATAATTATTTCCCTCTCTTTTCATTTGTGCATATTTAAATAAAAACTAGTTGTTCATTTGTGGCTGTTCAGGTTTTAGTCTTTGATTCTCTGTGAAACACTTTATTCTGATTTTTGCCTTGATTTATGGTGACTGTGTTTGAGAATCAGTATGAAACACATTCTTTGTAGTGTAAAGAATGATTTAGATCATTAAATAGATTGCAGTTACTATGCAAATAGATTCAAGAAGAAAGACCAATCAGAATTCAGTATGCAAATATCTTGATGTTATTATTAGTGTTACATCTTCAGTGCTGAAATATGATCAGTGTAAGTCAATGATCTCACATATGATCTAATATTTCTCAATTAAATTCATTTCAGTAATTAAACCTTTAGGAGAAATGTGCTTAATTGTCAAAAAAAAAAAAAAAAAAAAAAAAATAATAATAATAATAATAATAATAATAATAAAAATCTGTACTTGTTTTCCTGAGAATCACTCTTGGAAGCTCTTGGAAACCCTGAACTCTGACTGTTTGCTTCATTCGTTTTTTGGGTGACGGAGTTATCTGGTGAAGTATCAGATGAGAGTAAGTCAGTCTAATAGTCCTGAGAATAACAGACTTTGAAAAGATGTTGTTAATTTGTATATTCTCTCTTGTCTCCAAAGGGAAGACACTGAGGACTTCCGAATTCCAGTCAGAGTACGGAGCGTTCAAACCGCGGTGCCCGAATCCACTTAAAGAGCTACTCACGCCTTTAATATGTAAATGAAAGGTATGCAAAGATCTGATGCTTTTATTAAAGAAATCTGCCCCGAGGCTCACGGCCGCCCCACTGCTGCGGAAACGCAGTTACACGCCGAAATAAACAGTTGTTAAAAAGGATCACATGAGTTTGTATCTGGGAAGATGAAAAGCTAATTGACATGAATAATTTATTGTGATGCGATATTTCATATAAATCAAACAGGAGAGAGAGTGAAAGCAAATATTTCACATATTAGCAGGACCTCCGAATATTCATAAGAAATGATCTGGGTGTCGAGCTGCCGCTCTTTAATCTGCTGTCTGAAGGTCAATGAACTACATTCACCGGTTGACACACGGCGAACTTTCAAGAGCTATTAGAGATCCATAAATGATTCAAGCACAGAGCCGTAACACACCGCTGAATAAAATTGTCTCATTTACCTTCATAAAGGTCTTTGAGTGCTTCTATTATACCTACACGCACACGCACACACATTGATGGAGGTGAGGATAGACTGATTTAGTCGTCTACATCTTTAAAGACCGGAGAGATAAAATCACATCAGTGAGTAGCGGAGAAAATGATTAGTTTTATCAAATGTGATTTGACAAGATGTGAAGAATGATAAAATAATCTCCATTCAGGTCTCAGCCTGTTGTTGTCAGAGACGCTTTATATCCGAGATCTGAAGTGAATTTTGCTGTTTCATAATTAATGGGATGAAGAGTTTCTGTGCGCTTGAGTGTTTCTGGAGCTCAATCGGTAGATTATGGCACTGGCAGTGCCAATGTCATGGGTTTGATTCCAAGGGAATGGATGAACTGATTTAATGTATAGTTTGAATGCAGTGTAGCTGTGAATAAAAGCGTCTACTAAGTGCATAAATGAACAGATTGCATTGTCTTTTTTTGGTTATTCTTTACTTTTTTATTCCAAAAGAAAACATGTTTGATAAGGACATTTCCTGGATCAATACCCTCCAAAGACAAAATAATTTTATTTCAACCATTAACTACCATAAAATGTGATTGTATGATAGGTATGTTGTTCCAGGATCATTAAAACTGTTCATTCTACCAGTTTAGTCACCATAGATTTAGTTGTTGTGGTGTAGCACACAGATTTAGTGCTCATTGGTATTGCATCAGGGATTTAAACCTACAACCTTTAGGTAACCAGTGAATCACCAGTTTACACTGTTGAGTGTCATTACTTGTATTTTTTCTTAATGATTTATACTTAAATAATTGACTACATGTTCAGCCCCTATATCATGCAGTTTAGGGCTCATAAGAATCACTTCTGGGATTTGAACTTACAACCTTTAGGTTACCTATTAACCAAATCTGAAGTTTGCTTTTGTATCATTGATGTTATGTGGAGCTTGGATTGCCATCACTTGTATTTTGCTTTCACATTTTATTCTTAAATAATTGACTACAGGTTCAGCCCCTGTATCCTGTGATTTGAACATACAACCTTTAAGTTACAAGTCAAACACTTTACCCATTTGCATTGTTGAAGCCGAGCTGAAGTTTGCTATCACATAATTAACAGCATGTAGAGTTTGGATAGTCATTACCTGTTTTTTGTCTTTTTATTCTTAAATTTACTATAGGGTCAGACTCCGTAACCTGCGGTTTAGAGCTCATAAGTATCACTTCTTGGGTTTGAACTTACAACCTTTAGGTTACCTATAAACCACCCTTTTCCACCGTTGAAGCAAATCTGAAGTTTGATTTTGTATCATTGACAGCATGTAGAGTTTGATTGTCATTACTTGTATTTTCTGTTCACTTTTGATTCTTAAATAATAGACTACAAGTTTAGTCTCTGTATCCTGTGGTTTAGTGCTCATGGCAATCACTTTTGGGATTTGAACCTGCAACCTTTAGGTTACCTTTAAACCACCAATTTCCACTGTTGAATCAAAGCTAAAGTTTGTTTTTGTATCGTTGATGGAATGTAGAGTTTGAATTTTGTTATTTTTGTTTTCTCTTCACATTTTATTCTTTAATAATTCAAAAGTTTCAGCCCCTGTATCCTGCAGTTTAGTGCTCATGGGAATCACTTCTGGGATTTAAACCTACAACCTTTAAGTTACAGGCCAACTCATTGTTGAAGCTGAGCTGAATTTCATTATTGCATAATGAACAGCATGTAGATTTGGGATATTTTGGAATAGTGCAAACTTTTTGGACTTTTTTTTTGCAAGCAAACCTTTTAACTGTGGATTGAGTCACTATGCACTTGTCCAGACTTCAGAGCATTAGGCTGATGTCAGGAGGAAATGACATGTCTAAATTGTCCATTAGAAGTGTCCATCTCAGATGAACAAGTCCATTCTTCTCCAAGAGCGATGGCTGGGACAAAGGCGACTCTTATAGTGCTGAACTTTTGACAGCTCTGTTTCGCTTCTCCAGATGCTTTGGTGGCTGCATTGCAGTGGGTGAATTCCTTGCATTTCTGCGTGTTTGCCACACTGATGTTCCTCTGTAAGTGTGTCTTTGTTCAAGCCCTCCCATGGAGTGCCCTCCTCAACCCCAGACCCTTGCCCTGCAATGCTTCTAAAACTATTCACCTCCGTCCCCCTCGCGAATGACGCGTCTGTGCGCTTTTGATGGATGAGGGTCTCCTCTTCACCCACGGTGTGGTTTGGAAAGCAGGGATGGGTCGTGTCATTATGCATCACATCTCTGTGGTGGATGCTCAGGGAATGTATCATTCTGGACCGGCTACTTACGTAGGCGACCACCGTGTTGAACTTTGGAGTCCTGCGTGAAATCGGGGATCGTTTGCAAACGTAGAGCGTGTTTGTTGACGTGGGCGTTTGGGGAATCCTTGCAATTCACCATGACGTGATTCGAGAAGTCTCAGGCCACCAGAAACTGACCAACTCCAGCCCGTGGAGACGTGGAGAATCTCACTGGACTTGGAAATGGATTCTTATTTAAACGTCTGCGGTCTCTGGACTGGAACACCATTAGAGAATGGAGAACATTAACACTCGCATAATTAATTCTTCTTTCTTTTTTTTCTAAAAAGACATTCTAATTCTGAGTGACTATCAAATTATCCAAGTGTAAGGTATTTTAGGAAAGACAGCAGTGATGTTTTGGAGTAGAGCTTCAGTGGTGCGGCCCACTCACTTTTTAAAAGATGGCCACTCTTCTCTGCATTATTTTAAACAATAATGTACTAAGAATTCACTTCTGTCAGCAATTCCTCTCTCTCAAGTTATTTATTGTTATTTTTAGAGAAATCTTTTGCCTGCAACGGCTACACAAAGAACAAAAAGCATCATTACAGTATCCTAATGCAACACTTTAAAAGTGTGACTGCTTATGAGATTTGAGAGGAATATAAGTGAAAAGGCCCAAATTTGGGTCTGTTCATCAGCAATCATATGACCTAATGAGACTTGCATAACACCAATGATGTATGGACCAATTTTATAGTGCTCGAGGCTGACAGCATGTTGTTGTATGGAAAAGAGCTACATGGAGATTCTTTGCAAATTCTCCTTTTGTGTTTCACAGAAAGAATAACATCTCTGTTCTGGAAGGGAGCAAGAAAACATGTGGCCAAAGTTCTATTGGTGCCGCATACTGCAAAACACCTCGGTTCAATGCTTTTGGCCGTGTTGCAAGTTTTGCAATCGTTTATTACGGGTTTTCTTTTCCGTTTATCTGAGTCATTTATAAAATGTTTTTGTGGCTCCGTTTTAATTTTCCCGTGTCTGGCTGCATAGCATTCCATTAACGTGCGGTAATTCGTAAATATGAACGTGTGTTTGGTGACGAGGTTCTCAGCTAAACAGAAGTGATCGTGTGTGACAGGAAGGAGCCTCAGTCATTCACCCGGCCCTTATCCCATCAAATGCTTTTCACATCAAGACAATATTGGAGCCGAGCGCTGCGAGCACGCCAGGGTCTGTGAGCTAATGCAGGGTGAAGCCATGCCATCTCCCCCCTGAGCTCTTTGTATCCTGTGCCCACCGTGGCACCGTATGGGTCCCGTATGGGCTTTTACAGATGCACGCCCCATCCTCGGAGAAAGGGAGGCGCCGTACGTTCATCTGTGTGTAGACACGGATAATTCAGGGCTGATCTCTCGGCGCTGCGGTAATGAGGGTGATTTAAAGAATGTTCGCACATCTCAGAGCGCTGATAAATGTTATTATTCATGCACAGGTGCTGCTGCGAGCTGCCTCTGAATGATAATTAAGATAATCTGTCTCTTTCTTCCCACTCGCCTTTCACACGGATCACTTTGTTCTGCACTTTCTCTGCTCTCAATAGCAGGCGCTGCGGCGGCCCGTCTCTGGCCCGTTCTATTGTCTCGTGCCTTTTCCAGCACAAAACCTCACCAAACAACTGGGACTAAACGTAGATTTTCCCTCGAGCTCTTCCTCTGCAGAATACGTGCCAAGCTGAATTCAAGTCAAATGAAGAAAGTGAGCAGTCCTGCGGGACTGAGACTGTGATATTGTGTGTACACAGCGCTGGGATACGCTTAGATCATTTGTCCTGCGTGTGCATTTGTATTTTACTGTACATTAGCCAGAAACTGAGATTTGAGAGAAGAAACAGAGCCTTCCTGTAGCTCATACAGTACAGCATGGCACTAGAAACTATAACAGGTCATGGGTTTGATTCCCAGGGAATGCATGAACTGATAAAATGTGCACCTTGAATGCAATGCAAGTGGCTTTGGATAAAAGCATAAAAGCATCTGGCATATGCATAAATGTAAAAATTGATTGCTCAGAGATTGCCCAAGGCTCAAGAGATCTTAGGATTCATGCAAATATCAGAATTGTTTCAGTTGTTTCTACAGTTCAGCATTATTGCCTAACTATGGTCACAAGTTCCATTGAACTCTATAGATAACAACAGAACTTTTGGGAAACACCCCAAATTGTTTGCTCCTGCAAGATTTTGAAATGTTTAAGTTCAGACCATAGATTGAGTCGTTGTTGCAATCTTTTCTGAAACTCTAGAAGAGACATTAACTTATTTGCAGAAACATCTGTAAAAAGGAGAGATCAGAAAGCTTCTATTTGATTTCATTGCTGTCTTGGAGAAACAACTGCGATATTAATAAGATCTCATTTGTGATTTTGCTTTCCTGTGGGTTCAAACCTACAAAAGAACCAAAGGCAGAACGACGTCCTTGCTGCTTACAACACACCAAAAGAGTAAAAGCTAATTGCATGTGTCTGTCTAGAGCCATTTTGTCCAATGCTTGAGTGCATTTACCATTAACTAACACCAGTGTGTGTGTGTGTGTGTGTGTGTGTGTGTGTGTGTGTGTGTGTGTGTGTGTGTTAAGCTCGAAAGGTTAGAGTATGTGAAGGGTTTGTGTGTAATTACCTGAAGTACAAAGGCTCTTCCCAGAGGCCCAGCGAATGGAAGTGTCTACTGTCAAACACCCTCATTAGAAAGCAGCTCCATATCATTAATCTAAATGAAAACTCTCCTGCAGACCTCAGCTGAACAGGTTTGTAAACAATTAAGTTAAAACTAAATAGACCTGTCAGAGTTGAACAGGGTTCATGGCTTCTTGGGAAAGCCTGGAGAGCAAGACAGCCACTCCTTTCCTCTAAGAAGGTTTCTTCATGGGGAAATCAAGAGCGTTTTCACACCAGACCTCTTAATGAAGTCTATTTGACTTAATTTGGTTTGCTAGATTGGCCTTTTTCTCTATTCTTCAAAGTGCAAAACTCCACCCTGTTTACGTTACATCTCTTGTAGCTGTTTTATGCACTTTTATAAAATCATTTGGAGGCTTTTGCAATCTAGCTACAGTTGGGAATTACTCAAAGCATCAATGAAGAACTTCTGTGTTCGACCAGCAGAAGCATTGTTTTCTTCAGGTCTTGTGCGTTTGTGTTTGCCGTGTGAGCGGTGACGATGTGGTTGTGTTTAAGTGCGACTACAGCTGTGTCATCTCAACACGACGCCTGTTTACGGGAGCCGCTCGACAGCAGACGGACGCAGTTAATCCTCTCTGCTTTTGTGTGCAAATGAGTTGTTTTGTTTATCTTTGGTTAAGTTTGATTTGCTGTGTCTGTGTGCTGATGTTGAGTTGAGTAACCGTGTGTTCTCTGCTCTCAAGAGGGGAACATGAGCACCAGGAAAAGCTTTTCTCAACGTCGCCAGCTGGTTTTCATGTTCCCAAACCTACAGCAGACCGGATAAACTGACAGTGCTACTGTGAGTTAGACACTTAGGAACATGCAGTGGACAGTCCAAGCTGGAGTTTGCATGAAGAATTATCAGAGTTAAGCCGGAATGCATGTGAATGCGAACGCGTATAGCAATGCAAGCTCAATTTTGTATGTCAGAATGCAATTCATAGGACATTCTGTGTGATGCTACTTTATTTTTTACTATTTGAGTTGTCCTATCCACCATGAAATCCTACAGTATTTGTCCAACATCTGTGACCAAACATGTTATAATTGGCTGGAGTTTTTGTTGCTTTCTGTTTATCTGAAATGTCACTGGAAAATAGATGTGTTGGACAAACAGAATGAGATACAACAGTAAAAAAAGTGGGAAAAAAATAATTTAGGAAATAACAAATATTTAAAATGTTCCTTGTTAAAACGGTCGTCTCAGTATGTCTGTTCTTGTAGTGCTCACGATAACTGTAACTTTCCTCAATAAAACCCAGATTTCCCTTCTGAAAGCCGGTAAATGACATATATTTAAAGCATACCTCCTGGCTACCGTATGCCCTGAAATGTCTTTAATAAGGATGAAAGAGCTACTAGTAAAGCTCAGCTTTTAAATTAGAAATGACCCACTGCAGTACTGACTTCACGAAGGTTAGAATTAAACACCACACATCCATCTTTTCTGATGTCTGCAGTTAAAATCCTGATTATAGCAGCTTCAAAAACGTCTACTCCCAGTCAAACTCTACACAGCTTCTGTATATAAGATCTTCAGGTCTGTGGTGTCTTGATTCAATCAGAGCTCTAGAACGATCATCTAATAGCGTTCTATTCTACGTATCTCAACAAATATATGTAGTACAGTATGTAATGATACACGTTTCAATAGTACGCCTCAGTGCCATCACATGACTTGACTGTATTGCAAGTTTAATTTAGCAATCTTGCATTTTCGCAATAACATGTTTTTTCAGTGTAGTCAAAGAATGTGGCTGAAAAATTGCAACATATATTCTGTAGTTCATTTGTCACATTGGAAATGGAAGTTTCTTGCATTGTGACATACAGCATTCAAATGTAGTAATTCATCCAGATATTGCATGTATGTAATGTTTGCTTATTCTACATGGCTATATCCACATGTAGTGAAAATACAACTAGTTTTTCAAATAGTATGAGTATGCCATGTGACCCTTTATTTTTATTTATTTATTTATTTTTATTTTTATTTTTTTTTCTCTTTGGGCAAAACATAAAGCATGCTTTTTAAAGATTTCAGTCCAAATGTTTGTTTTAGAGTTTAATAACCAGTTTTGATGTTTCAGCAGATTTTTGCAATATTTTCTTCATTGTTGTGTTGTGCATCAGGTTAAACATGTGGTACGTCTGTGTGTGATTTAGGTGTTTATCAAATTAAAACAATCTGAAAGTGTGTGCTGGAGCTGAGCGGTGCCAGGTGTGTGCGTGCATGTGTGTTTGTGTGTGTTAGGGCAATAATGCACTCAGAAACCTACTGCACCTACTGTCAGCCTGACCACAAACCTCAAAAACGTGCAGAGGAAAGTTCATCAAGCCAACCTTTCATGTTGGTTTGACAAAGACTTGCCTGATAGTTTAAAAAAAAAGCTTTGAAGTTTTAAATTGGTCTTGTGTTCTAATAATACTATTGGTGCCTCTGGAATCCGTAGTGCTTTATACATACATAGATAGATACTGTCTCTTATCAGGATGATCATGACCGTTTGTATGATGTCTGTAGTAAATGTGTGCTGGTTTTCCATCCTGAGCGCAGGAGTTTCCAAACACAGAGCGGCCCTAATCAGGATCATTTTCAAAGGCTCCAGAATGGAGGAATGCCTTTGTTTCTGAGTGAAATGTGGGGTTCTCCGAGCGTCTCTGCGTACAGGATGTCCCTGAGACTATTCTTGGCAGCGCTGGGTTGAAGTAGGGGGGTTTCATCTGGTTTAACTCAGGCATCTGCACTAGTTCGGCAGCCTCTTTTGTTCTGGAGTTTTGATTGAAACTTAGAAAGCGCAGGAAATGCAGATACTCCTGGATGGGAAGATGCGTGCTGACGTGATTGGCTCGCCAGTGCAGACTCGTGGACCGAACCACATGAAAGCACTGGAGATGAGGGTGATCTGGGGAGCGTTAAAGAGACGCACGCGCTTCTGAAGCTCATAGGTTCAGTCTTCATGTCGCCGGCCGCAAGATGCCTTTTATTAATGGCGCTCATCGTCACATTCAGGCCTAGTTTTATTCTCTAGCGTTTGTTCTTAAATCGTCTGTCTTCGGCTACATCGGTTTTTGATGAGAAAAACCATAAACTCCCTTAAACATTATAACTCAAGTTTTTTTTTTCATTGAGAAACTATTTAAATGCTAAGTACAGACACTTATTACTTTACTAGCGTGGAGAAGTTGGGTCGCTTTGCTCGCTGTTTGAGAAGTTATCACCACGAGCCGCATATTTGTGGACCTTAACCTTGTATAGAGTTAAATTGGGTTAAAGTGCCATCAGATCTATTTTCAGAGGTTATTCATCAGCGGGGAGGAACTGTCTCGTTTCTCCTTTAATGTCTGGCTGATCACAGTGCAGTTTGAAATGCCTCATGGTTGAAGTGTTGAAGATATTAGTCATTATTAAAGCTAACTCAATCTTTGTCTAATTTACTTAATTGTTTAGAAATGAAACGTGCACGAAAACAGCTCTAAAATACAGTTCTTATCTTTCTATGAGATAGATGCGTCACACGGTTGTTAGTGTGTTAGTATGATGCAGAGAGTGGCGTTTCGTTGCTCTTTTACAAAACATAGTGAGTTGGCTTGCTGTGGTTTGGTAGTAGTTTCATGTTAGCTTGTTGCAATGCAATGGCATTATACATTTGCATGTAAAAACATTTGTCATTTTTACAGAAAATAATGCAAAAATGCCACAATAAAACCCTGTTAATTGGTTAACTGTAAGATATTATAGAAATAGTTTTGCTTGTTTTCTATTTTTGTTACAGTTATGTACACTGGAATGTCACGCACTACATTTTCTGTTAATATTTGTGTTTATATTTATTACATCATTTTTATGTCATGTGTTTTTCTGTTGTTTGTATGATCTTGATTTTTTTTTTTTTATTGAGATTTATAATTAAGCTTTTTATTGATGTATGGTTTGTTAGGATAGGACAACATTTTGCTGAGATATAACTATTTGAAAATCTAGAATCTGAGGGTGCAAAAAAAAAAAAAAAAAAAAAAAAAAAATCTAAATATTGAGAAATCGCCTTTAAAGTTGTCCAAATGAAATTCTTAGCAATGCATATTACAAATCAAAAATTAAGTTTTGATATATTTATGGTAGGAAATTCAAAAAAAAAAAATCTTAAAATAATTGATAATTTTGACCCATACAGTGTATTTTTGGCTATTACTATATAATCCCAGTGCTACTTAAGACTGGTTTTGTTGTCCAGGGTCACATATTTTATGGACCGACCACTTATAAGCTATTCTGTTTTGCAGTCTAGAGACTTTATCGAAAGGAGAAAGAACTGCCTTTGTGATTTTTATTTTATTTTTTTGTAAGCTTTCTTGACTGTAACAATACTAGCAAATGTTTTCATTCAAAGTGCATTCATTTTTAAAGTAAAGTTTTACATAGTTTTTTTTAATATTAAAAATATTAGACTTTTACACACTTTTTTTTATAAAATATTAATTAGATTTATTGGTATATAATTATATTAAATTTAGTTTGTTTAGTTATTTAGTTATTTTTGTTTGTAAAAATAATATTGTTAAATTTGCCATTTAATGTAGCCTTTGATGCTGATAAGGTGTAAAAAAGTAAATATATAAATAAATGCATACATTCATACTTCATATACACTATAATATAGAAATATAATGTGCAATCATAAGTTTACAATCATAACCAATATATCATCACCAATTTAGACCATGTTTTATTTCATAATTTTATATATGTGACCCTGGACCACAAAACCAGTCATAAGGTTAAATTTTACAAAACTGAGACGTATAGATCATATGAAAGCTCAATAAATAAGCTTTCTATTGTTGTATGGTATGTTAGGGTAGGACAATATTTGGCCGAGATGCATCTATTTGAAAATCTGGAATCTAAGGGTGCGAAAAAATCAAAATACTGAGAAAATCACCTTTAAAGTTGTCCAAATTAAGTTCTTAACAATGCATATTACTAATCAAAAATTAAATTTTGATATATTTATAGTAGTAATTTTACAAAAAATCTTCATGGAACATGATCTTTACTTAATTTCCTAATGTTTTTTGGCATAAAAGAAAAATCAATAATTTTGACCCATACTATGTATTTTTGGCTATTGCTACAAATAAACCCCAGCGACTTAAGACTGGTTTTGTGCTCCAGGGTCACATATAGCTTTTTGCAGAACATTCTTGGATTCTGTTCTCTATGAAGTATAGATGCAATGAAGATTTAACGGATCATTTGGCATAATCTAGCCAAACCAAGTCATACCTTTTGCTGTAGAAGAGTCTACAATCCCTTAAAATACCACTCACTATGTTTTGGAACAGAGCCTGTGTGTGTGAATACAAAACGCACTCGAACCTCCTCTGCTCTCAGCTTTGGAAACCGTCCGGATTCAACTGTAATGATTTTCTTTAAAAGCATCTTTTTGTGTGACTTCCAGCCGCCGGGTCCCGATTGACTCATCTCTCGCCCAGTAAAGCCACTGTCACTTCATATTCAGCCTTCCGTAATATTGGAATAACAAACAGCAAACGCACGGCACAAAGACACTCTAATGAAAATGCTATAATTGACTCTGTTGTGGGACTTTATCATTAGTTGGGGCTTGATTTGGAGGCATAATCTGCTTTTGCTGGTGGCAGGCTCTGTACTAGCGGGTGAACGTGCTAATAAAGTAGCAAGCGCTAATGCTCAGCTAATGCACTTGTAATGGTCGTGTTTGAAAGCTGGAAGCTTTATCATTGTGTTGCACAAGAGCCAACAAATCTAAAACCTTTAACGAGAAATAATTAGGATCTATTTAAACTATGCGACGCTGACCATATTCTTAAGACGTGGCTAAGCTTGTTAACCACCGCGGATACAATTAAAGGCTTTAAGCCTGCTAAACTTAACCAAGAATTTTATTACCTGAAAACTGATTATCGTTGGCAGGATTGCGCTAGTCTGTCGCCCACAAAGCCGAAAAGTTTCCATTGCTGACGTTAACGAATGCCGCTGCGTTATATAATGTTTAACAGATCGTTAGTCAACGTACATTCAAATAGATAGAAATGTCAAGAAACTTTGATTCATATTTTTTCATATATATTCATATCTGCATGGGCTAGTGATCTGTTAAGCATTAGCCTGCATAATATTTGTTAATGGCTTATTAATGAAAGTTATTATGAAGTGTTACGCAAGTTCTATGCATAATGGCACACATTTAAAAAATCTAATTATGAAATAGATCGTTATGACTCTAAAGTCTGATTGGCCGTTCGAAGCCGCTGTGAAATGCTGATCAACACAAACACGCACTAAACATGACGGTTATTAATTGGTGAAAGAATTAATTACATATATGTATGCAATGCATTGGCCATTTTATCGTATTACTTTTATAAAAGCAATAAGCTAGTCAAGGCCGTGGTGTCTTATTGCTTTATTTTACATCACACAAAGTGTTTTGTTTGGTTCGAGTGAGTCTCTGTTAGCGGGTGACTTTAAGACTCGTGCAGACGGCGTGTCGTCGTCCTGTTCAGACAGAGATTGAGCTAAAATTAGTTCAGTCTGCGTATTGTAACGTGTTCCGCCGCACTCTTTAATTTCTTCAGAGTTTAACATTAAAAATCAGGTCAACCTTTAAGATTTATGCGCAGAAGAAATTAATGGTATGCTATTTTTACGCTGAAGATCGACTGTTAATTTGATATGACCTCAGTCAAAGGCGCTGAAACAACAAACTCTCCTACTTCCAAAGACAAACGCGGGGTCCCCAGCGCCGGCGCGCAAATGAGACGATCTGAGGGCCCTTATCTGCACGTTCACCACACACACACACACACACACACACACACACACACACACACACACACACACACACACACACACACACACACACACGGCTGCCGTAAAGGCCTTTATGAAAACAACACTATTACTTGCTGTCACAAGCCACACAGGGATGATTAAAGAAGTGTTTAACTCAAAATTGAACTTCTGGCATTATTTACACCCCTCATGTTGTTCCAAACTTGTATGCTGCTGATTTTACAATAGGAAAAATACATTTCATGAGCTTAAAAAACAGTTTATGGCGTTTGTATGGAGTTATATGAACTGATAATATGTAGACCTTAAATACAATGTTTGTCAGTTTGGATAGAAGCATACACTCTTAAAAATCAAGGTGCTTTAAAGGGTTCTTCACAGCGACGCCACTGAAGAACCGTTTTTTGTTCCACAAAGAACCATTCAGTCAAAGGTTCTTTAAAGAACCATCTCTTTCTCACCTTTTTATAATCTGAAGAACCTTCTTTTGTGAAACAGAAAGGTTCTTCAGATGTTAAAGGTTCTTTATGGAACCATTTAGACAAAAAAAGGTTCTTCTATGGCATCGTGAAGCACCTTTATTTTTAAAGAGTGTATGCCAAATGCATAAATGTAAATTAATGATGTAAAACGATTGCAACAGCATAGAAGTTTGTCACAACATGAGGGTGAATAATATTTTAGAAACACCTTGAAGTTTTTATTTTTAAGTGTCCATAGTAAAAAGTGTTTGTTTTAAGTATTTTTAAAACATTGATTATTCATTGTAACGCACCCTAATGCATTGTATGATCTGATTAATAACTGCAACCACCATTAAAATGCATTATAATACTTTTATATTCATTGTTACAGTCTTAGAAAGTATAATACAATACAAATGTGTTTATAAAACGCATTTTTAAAACAACCGATGTTGACCAAAGTGCTGTACAGAATAGAATAAAACTAGAAAATAGCATCTGGAAACCGTGATATGTTTTTGATTATTAGACATGTGCTTTCATATTCTTTGTTACTTTAAATCATTGTATCAGGTCATACAATTGCTTAATTTGTGCTTAAACTAGCATCAATTAAAAATACATTGTATGGGTCAAAATTATTGATTTTTCTTTTATGCCAAAAATCATTAGGATATTAAGTAAAGATCATGTTCCATGAAATTTTTTTGTAAATTTCCTAATGTAAATATATCAAAACTTAATTATTGATTAGTAATTTTTTGATTAGTAGTATTGCATATGCATTGCTCAGAATTTAATTTGGACAACTTTAAAGGCCATTTTCTCAATATTTTGATTTTTTTTTTTTTTTTTGCACCTTCAGATTCCAGATAAAAATAAAATATAACTTAAAAACAAGACTACTAAATTTAAAACACACCAATGATCAAGAAGTATTGAAAGATAGATTAAATAATGCATTAACATGTGATAACCAACTTCAGAAATAAACAAGTAATCTGCAAAAAAGTATAATGCAGTATAACTTTTCTTACAAAAATGCAATTGCTTACAGAAATGCAATGCGTTACAACATAAATTATGATATATAATTAATTTATGATAACAAGGTCACATTATGCATAAAATAACATTAACTTACAATGAACTATATATGTATTTATTCATCTTTAATAACGTTAGTTAATATAAATTTACATTTAGACATTTAGCAGATGCTTTTATCCAAAGCAACTTACAAAAGAGGACAATGGAAGCAATCAAAATCAACAAAAGAGCAATAACATGCAAGTGCTATGACAAGTCTCATTTAGACTAACGCAGTAGACGTAGAAAGTTCTTTTTTTAATTATATAATAAATAAAAAGAAATAAGATAAACAAAAAAGAAGCAAGCTAGTGTTAGAGGCCTAAAAATAGATGAACAATAAATAATAGGTTTTAAAAAGAAAACAAGCAGTAAGTAAATGAATAGAGTATAAGTCTAAAAGTGCAAGTTTTTTTTAGAATTAGAATAGAGGATGCTAGAGTTAGAGGGTCAAATAAAGATTAAATAAAAATAAATAAATAGAAATAAAGTGCTCATTGTTAGTTCATATTAGTTCAGGTCCATTAAATAATATTAATAAATACACATTTTGAGTTTAATAATGTATTATTAAATGTATTAGTAAATTAACTAAATGCTTTAGAAGTGTTTCTTAGTTCATCTTCATGCTAACTAATGTTAACAAATCAAACCTAAACGCATAGATCTACACTTTTAACTGTTTTCATGATTTAGCCCAGTTAATGAAAGACTTTTACTATATGAGTGCCTTGGAGTATTTCAACTTCTTAGTTTAACAAATGAAACCTTATTGTGAAGTGTTACCTTGATTATTCATAAACACTTCAAGTGTTGCCATATTGATCAATTTTAATGAACTATTACCAAACATGCCAAAAAAAGACTAAATCTGTAGTGTGTCCTTCAGTACTGTCTCAAAACAAGAGGCCTTTTTCTCCTTTTATTGCTCTGTTTCTGCTCTTTTTTTTTTTTTTTGCTCCATCTGCGTTCAAAAGGGCCGTACACTTTTGAGTGGACTCCTTCAACAGATCAAAACGCCTCCGTCTGAAGCCTGGCAGCGGATGTTGAGCTCCCTGAGGAAGTCTCAGTCTCTCTCTCCCTCTCTCTCCCATAATTCCTCATCTTTTGATGTAGGTCACCTCAGTCCTGCTCCGTTCCCTCTTCATTCTAACTGAACAGGTTGACCTCTGCCCTTTCACTCTTGACCCGCCGGTGTTCATCTGAAGAGGTTCCCGTGGAGAGTGCAGGTTTCTAGAGCGGTGTGCGTATGGAGGGCCGTCTGCTGTCACGGCTGTAATTACCTCGGATTTATGAGCGCTGAACAGCACTATTTAGCCATATCTCTCTCTCTTAATCACCAAACATTTGTCCAGCATATTCTTCTGCATGTCATATATTGATACATATTTAATGAAAAGCTGTGTCTTCTCATTACGGTCCAACGTGATGTTTCTTTCAGAAAGAGAGCGGATCAGAGCGTTTACTGTGAGATGGAAATAAAAATGCACAGCAGAAAATAACATTTGGAAATAGTGATATGTTTTTTGTATTATTAGACATGCATTTTCATATTCTTTGTTATTTTAAGTCATTGTATCAGGTCATACAATTACTTAATTTGAGCTTAAACTAGCGTAAATTAACCATAATACAACTAGTACTATTCACATTAGAGACCCTGGACCACAAAGCCTTAAGCAGCACATGTACATTTGGAGCAATAGCCAAAAATACATTGTATGGGTCAACATTATTGATTTTTTTTTTTTTCAGATCACGTTCTATGAAGATATTTTGTAAATTTCCTACCGTAAATATATCAAAACATAATATGCATTGCTAAGAACTTCATTTGGACAACTTTAAAGGCGTTTTTCTCAATATTTAGATTTTTTTGCACCCTTAGATTGCAGATTTTCAAATTGTTTTGTCTCCAAGTACTGCCAAAAACTTGGCCAAACATGTTCTTATCCTTACAAACCATACATCAATGGAAAGCTTATTTATTCAGCTTCAGATAATGTATAAATCTCAATTTGCATAACATTTACCCTTATGACTGGTTTTGTGGTCCAGGGTCACATTATAGTAATAAGAGTTTTAAGAAAAAAAAATGCAGAAGAAATGCGTTTTTTTCATGCACCTGTCAAGTTTGAGGCTTTTTGGCTTTTCATAAAGAGTTTTTCCAGACTAGTGTAAATAAAACATCCAAAAGACACTGTTAAGTGTTTCTTTTATAGCACTTTATCTATTTGTGTCAATAGATTTCAATTACAATACAGATTTGTAAAGGTTGTTTTCTCAAAATGAGTTTTTCTCCTACACTGAGCCATAAATCTCCACTTAAGTAGCACTTACACACACCAAACTTTACATTTTTTATTCCTGTCTAGATCCTGAAGGTTTTTACAGAGGGATTTGTTCATTATAATATTTTGCTTAATTTTATACAACATTTTATTCCCCCCAAAATGTGGAAAAATATATTGTTTTTTTCTGAATTATGGAGTGACAAAATTAGATGCCCACAATTCCCTCTGTAAAACATTTGACTCTAATATGTAAAAAAAAAAAAAAAGAATTTAAAACTGACTTCATCCAGTGTTTAGATTTATGTAGTAGAATGTTATGCAAATTGGCACTTATTTCACTAAATAATGCCTCATTTGCATATTTAAACCTAACATTGTAGAAAACTTGTAATACAAAACATGTTTGTAATCAATCAACTGGGTAAGTAAGGTTTTTACCCTATTCACCTGCAGAGTCTCACATTACATTTTTATTCCTGTCTATATCCTGAAGATTTTTACAGAAGGATTTGTTCATATATAATTTGCTTGATTTTATACAACATTTTATTCCCCAAAGTTTTTTTCTGAATTATGGAGTGACAAAATTAGATACCCACAATTCTCTCTGTAAAAACATTTGACTCTAAAATAAAATAAACAAGAATTTTGAAACTGGCTTCATCCAGTGTTTTTTGAATTTTGAATTTTATGCAAATTCGCACATATTTCATTAAATAATGCCTCATTTGCATACTTAAACCTAACATTTTAGAAAACTTGTAATACAAAAAATGTTTGCAATTATCAATGTAATCCATCAACTGTGTAAGTAAGGTGATAACTATTTAGTTCTTTTTTTTTTTTTTTTTTTACCCTATTCACCTGCGGAGTCTCACCTTAACATAATTGTACTAATATAATATTTTTACAATTCTAATAATTCTAATACTTTTTCTTGGGGTGAATGACATTGAGATGACAGGTTTGCTGACATTCACCCGTCAGGTCAGTCAAAACGAGCTTTTTCTCCACAACAAAGCCGAGTGTTTACGGTAAATAAACGCTGAACGTTAAATGCTCAGAGGTAATCACCACAGTCTGAATGTGTCGGCTCTATTCTCCTGTTTGCTGAAGATTCGTTACTGGAGGCCACCTAATTATTCACAATAATGCTTAATTAATATGCACAAAAGACGTGTGCTCCACAAAAAAATGTTGTTGATGATTTTTAATTTTCCAAATGATCTTCATCAGTGCGCTGTTAATTATTTGACCGTTTTAGGAAACGGCAGCCCTTTCACTGCTCTGCGGCAAAATGAAAAGGACAGAATTGATTATTAATGCACGACAATAAACCAGACAAATCAAGCACGTAACCTTATCTGTGCCGCAGTTATTGTGGTAAAATTGTTTGTCTGAAAACATTTGGTTGCCAGATTTCTTTAAACAAAACAGCGACTGATTCTACAGCGATGCGTGCTCATTAATATTTGAATGATAATTCTGATTGAGTGAATCTGAATCACAACTAACTGGCTTTTTCTCCCAGCGTCCCCTGCTGCATAAATACACTGATGGCTGTGGGTTTAAAGCTCACCTCGCTCTGAATCTTTATTTCTTAAGTCTTTAAGTGTGGTTCAGAAAGCTAGAGCTGACCAGCGCAGATGAGGACAACTTGAGAAGATTTTCTTCCACCTTCCTGTTCACTCGTATACAGCTGATCCTATTGAGTTTCCAGAAGCCTCAGTCCTGACCACAGCAGAAATAGAGTGAGAAGAGAGTAAAACACTTTGAAAAACATTTCTAAGAAACTCACGTTACGCGTTTGAGTTTTAGTGTTGGTTTTAGGCCTCTGCATGCATGCCTAAAATATTCGGCTCTTTCCTACTGAACATCAATCTCACATTTAAACCCACAAGATGTGAACATGAAGAGGTGAATGTTGAATATCAGAATATACACTCAAATGTCATACTAATGTTTAGGATCAGTAAGATTTTAATGTTTTTTTTTTTTTAAAGATGTTTCTTATGCTTATTGAGGCTGCATTTATTTGATCAAATTTACAAAAGAAAAAAAAAACAATACTGCAAAATGTTATTACAATATAAAATAATGGTTTTTATTTTAATATACTTTAAAATAGAATTTATTTCTGTGATGCAAAGCTGAATTTTCGGTAGCTGTTACTCCAGACTTAAGTGTCACTCTGTGCTGCCAAATATTTTTTCAGGAACCATGTGTTTCTTTTCTTTTCAGGATTCTTTGATCAATTAAAGGTTAAAAAACAAGCAGCATTTATTTAAAATAAAAAAGGTTTTCCAGCAGTATACACTACTGTTCAAAAGTTTGAGGCCAGTAAATTTGTATTCTTTCTTTTTTTTGAAAGAAATTAATACTTTTATTTGCCAAGGATGTGTTAAATTCTGAAAGGTGCTAGCATAGATTTACATTGCTAGAAAATATTTATATTTTGAATAAATGCTGTTTTTTTGTTATTCAGCAAAGAATCCTGAAAAAAACACAATGTTCCAAAAAAAAGAATAAGCAAAAAATAAAAAACATTATTTTATATTGTAATAAAATATTACAGTATTGCTATATTCTGTATTATGTGATCAAATAAAAGCAGCCTCAATGAGCATAAGAGATCTCTACAAAACAATGTAAAAAACAGTCTTACTGATCCCAAACTTTTGAGCGGCAGTGTATATAAATTTATTGAACATATGTGATCCTGCACCACAAAACCAGCATTAAGGCTCTTTTTTTGAGAAAAAAAACAAAACAAAAAAAACTTTCCATTGATGTATGGTTTGTAAGGATAGGACAATATTTGGCCGAGATGGAACTATATGAAAATCTTTAAGTAAATTAAGTTCTTAGCAATGAATATTACTAATAAAAATTTAAGTATTCGATATATTAGTAGGAAATTTACAAAATATCTTCATAGAACATGATCGCCATGAATTAATATCCTGATGATTTTTGGCTATTGCTGTGCTACTTAAGACTTGTGGTTTTGTGGTTCAGGGTCACATTTTATTAAAAACAGCAATGAATGAGGTATATGAAGATCGTAACTTAAGTTCACGAGGAAGTGAAATCAATTCTTTTTGTTGTTGCAAGTGCTTCCATAAATCAGAAACATTGATTTATTTAAAAGTTCGAGAGATGAAGAGGCTCTGCTGGGCAGGACTGACTCGTTTGTATGTTTTTCAAGAATATTCTTTTATTGGGAGGTATATGAAGTGTTTGATTTGGGCTCTAAATCACGCTGACACATGCTGTCATCCTGCGTGGGTTTTCTCTCCTGCATCTTGGAGGCAGATGTTCTCTCCTATTTAAGGTTAGGATGAAGTCTCGCTTGGCTGCAGACGGTGTGCAGGCCAGACCACAGGCCTGTAGATCCAGGATTCGGGACGTCTCATCAAAGAGCCGTGCCAAGAGCTCGCTCGCGCCTCTGATTGGCCGCTGTCGGGAGGTTTGGCGCTCTCCACCCTGCAGCAGTAATTTGCCTTGCAGGGATCACCACACTTTGATTAAAAAACATCGCTTCTGCTTTAATCTGTCTGGGCAAGCTGCTGAAATCTAGGTACGCAGAGAAACTCCGCAGCAAACCACAAAAACAGCAGTCGGTGTGTGGACCTGCGGACCTGTTGTTTTCCTCAGAAAAATCAAAAACGGCTTCATCAAAGCCTCTCGTACTTTGACAATAAAGAGCCTAGGATGGCCTGGAATGAGTGAAGGGTGTTTTCAGGTCTGAACCCCCATTCCCACAAAAACAGGGCAAGAATAAAAAACTCATTTGTGAAGACACTGTGTCTGCTTACATTCAAATATCAATACAGCAGGACTTTCATTTTTACTTATTGAGAACATGACCGATAATGAAACAAAATGCATTTAATTAAATTACTCTGTCTGCTTGTTTTATGGAAGCGTGCTTTTGTCACAGCATTATAAATAAACAAATAAATAAATAAGGTAATTGTGACTTTTATATCTCATAATTCTAATAATTATATAATTCTGACTTTTTTCAGATATAAACACATAATTGCAAGAAAAAAATTCTAAAACATCTAAATTCTGACAATTTACAAAAAGAAAAAAATAGAATAGAATTTTGAAAGAAAGGAAAGAATTACGAGTTTATTTCTTTTATATAAAAACAGAATTTGTTTTTATACCTCACAATTCTTTTCTTCTCAGAAAAAAAAGAGTCATAGTTGTGGGATAAAAAAAAGATTTTTTTTTTTAATCTATTTATTTTATTTATTTTTATTTTTTTATGGTGGAAAGACAAGGATGGTTCCATTTCTTGGGAAAAATAAAAATAAAATAATAATAATCTCCAAAAATGTAATGATGCTCAACAATAAAAGTTTTCTGTCATGTACTTTTTTCTCCACAAAATTATATTGATAAATGAATATTTTTCATATTATATGTATATCAAAACACTTATGAAAATCACAAAAGCAGTCGAATGTCAAAAAGAAGTATGTGAAATGCGCCATTTAACTTATGATCTTCAAAACAAACGTCGAAATCAGGATTAGGCATCAAATACTAGTGAAAATGGCCTGAACGGAATTGAACAGATAGTTGTAATGTGGCTCAGATTCAGACGTGTTTGTGGTGTTTTTCTGCTGATTAAGGGAGAATACCAGACTACTTTGCCTTATGAATCGTTGTCAAAAGCAAAAATGCTACTAAATGAATCATATTTAGTGAGAAAGTGTGACATGCTTGAGCAAAGCAGGCACTATTTTTGGAATCAGCAGGCTAAAATTATTAAGAAAGAATTGTGTTGTTTATGTCCTCTAATTTAGTGTTGAGCTCTTGCCGTCCTGAGCTGAAAGTCACTGTCCCTCTCTAAGCAAATGGACTGCAAGGTACTTGAAATGTCAGTAAAAATATCACATAATTAAAGATTAGGCCTGTTTTAGACACATTCAAATGTTACCAAATGTTTTCAAGATTTTCGCTGCCACTTCGAAAGCATCTCCACATGGAAGGAAGGATTTTAGTGAACATTTCTGAACTTTAGACTGACAGAAGATTATTCTTTCATACACAGTCTGGTTACAAAACACAGAACACACACACACACACACACACACACACACACGAACATTTCCTGCCTGTTGTTGATTCAAACAGGTACTTTTGGACAAAAACCTCGAGATGGATTTGAAAGTCATCAAATTAGAAAAACATTGCAGATATGATGTTCTATCAAGCACAAAATATATTTTGCAGTTATTCAGTAGCAATATTCAGGAGCAGGATTTTCAACGTTTTCCATTTCCTTTCTCTCTCCCCCTCGTCTCAACAAGAAAAACAGCTGGAGAGAGAGAGAGAGAGAGAGAGAGAGAGAGAGTGATGCAAGCTTCTCGCCCAGAGTCCTTTGCAGCTCATTTTCAGATGGTAATTTGCCTTAACCAAAGCAAACTCAGAGAGTGTAAGTAAGTGATTATTTGCATGGCTGACACTCGTGCAGCGGCCTGTGGCTCTCTGACAACGCTCTGTCCAGTCTGAGAGAAAAACACAGACGCTTTCAGCGAGCGGAGGTGAAAATGTGAGGTGATTTTCAATGCTGCTCTCTTTGAAGTCTGTTTATGTTTAGACACATGCATCAAACACACAGAAAGCCTCCGCACAGACAATCTTTAACCCTTATTTGCATCATTCCACGATACGCAGCCAGAAAAGCATGTGGGGTTGAACAAATGTTGATCAAATCATACCGAAGAAGAGAAATTTAACTTCTCGCATCCTTTGGTGGGGATTTGTGGACAAATGCAGGCCTTGCTCAGGAAATGCTGTTTTTGACTCATACTTGCAAGAAAATGTCACATTACACTTAAAAAATTCACAATGCCATAGAAGAACCGTTTTTGTCTAAATGGGTCCATAAAGAACCTTTAACATCTGAAGAACTTTTCTGTTTCACAAAAGGGTCTTTGTTGCAATAGAAGGTTCTTCAGATTATAAAAATGTAAGAAATAGATGGTTCTTTAAAGAACCTTTGACTGAATGTTTCTTTGTGGAACCAAAAATGATTATTTTATGGCATCACTGTGAAGAACCTTTTAAAACATCTATTTTTAAGAGTGTCAGTCTGTCATTTCAATTTAAAAATTCAGTTTTTTTATTTCATTATTCATTTTTAATATAGAATTCGTAGTAAATTTTACAAACAATTACAAAGAAATAGCTAGGAGCAAGTCAAATTAAGTGTAAAAGTTTGAAGGCTGATATAGTATTTTGTAAAATGTACTCCAATGATCTTTATTTACAGCTTTAAAAAAATGTATTATAGTGTATAAATTAATTCTGGTGGCATTTGTAGTTTCCTTTTTTCCAGATTATGTATAGTTTTTATTTATTTATTTGACAAAGATCAATAAATTAATGAATAATAACCTCATGACATTTCCTTAAAAAAACATGTTTTGAGCCAAATGTGTTGCATTCAAAATGTTTCAGGGCTAAAGGTCTAGTATTCTGTATTACATTAGTAAGATGAGACAAAAACAGTCTCATATATTGTATATTAGAGACGAAGCAACAAACATAAACATGAACATATTAGGACAATTTCTCACACAGAAATATGAATATAGTAGTATCTGTGTACACATAAAAATGGCAGTGTATTAAGTTTTGAGAAGGAATTGAGACTTTTTAGTCTAACAAAAAAGTCATTCACGATTGTGTGTGTGTTTGAAGCTGTCATTCTTAACCGAATCAGTAACGACGAACAATGTGATCAATGAAGGTTTAAAGTGAATTAAAGCAGCTTTGGCTTCAGCTCTGCTGCTAGTCACAAAGAGTTTTTCCGGTTGGGCCGAACAATACGCTGCTCTCTCGTCTCTCTGACACGGCCATTTATCAATCAGCGGCGGCCACATTGACAAGTGCTAATTTAATAGAGACTGACCTGGCTGACAGGAAACCCCACGGACGCACAATACAGAGCCATTCATCAGCTTCAGCTCCGCTGCGCGGCTCTGTGCGTCTGCGGCCCCGGATTCACAGGAAGTTTGCAGGTGCCGCTTTAGGAAGTTGCTCTTTCACGTCTGGAGGGAAGTTGATTACGATCTTCAGAAAGGTCATGAACTCAGATACAGGGGCTGAAATTAGCACTCGCCATTACTGAGTAATGAGAGTAAAAATTGGCTTTGATGCATGTTTATAGTGACTTAGAGCTTCTGAATGATCAGTCATAACCAGACAGTAGATATGTAAAGTTTATTATCCTGCCATGTGTTGGATTTTGGACCAATGCAATTTCACAGTGGGCGGGATTAACCAGCTCAGCACTACAGAAATAAAAAAAAACAATTGATTGACAGTCATATGGAGCCTTTATCACTTGTTGCTTTATCATGACATTGCTGCAATAGTTTTTAATAATGTAAAAATGATAGTTGGACCCTCGCTGTTGTAAAGTGAAAATATAATGAACTATCATGATGCATCTTCAAGTTTTTGAAGCAGGTACAGTTTTACTGAGATGTGAAGATTTTTCTTTTATGCTAATCTCAGTAAAACTGCACCTGCTTCAAAAACTTTAAGTAAAGATCATGTTCCATTAATATATTTTGTAAATTTCAAACTATATCAAAACCTAGTTTTTGGTTAGTAATATGCATTGCAGTACATTTTTTAAAGGCAGATTTCAGATTTTTAAATAGTTGTCTTGTCCTAACAAACCATACATCAATGGAAAGATTATTTATTCTTATTTATAAATCTCAGTTTTTAAAAAATTGACCCTTATGGCTGGTTTTGTGGTCCAGAGTCACATATATGGGGGTATAAGCGACACAGAACCTGTTCCGAAACCTAGTGTGCTTCCTATGTAGGTGGTTTTTGAAGGGATCATAGCATAAGGGTTGCCAGGTTTTACAACAAAACCGGCCAATTGCTACTCAAAACTAGACTAAAACTAAAATTTGCATTCCAGGGGCTAAATATCATGTTATTGGGGTCGCTTCAAAAACAACCCGCAACAACAGTGTTAAAGTAGTCCAATTCCGTGGGAAAAACAACATACTTGGCAACCCTACATAGCATATCATGCATTCTTTGTGGAAAGGGCAACAAAACAGAAAATAAATAATGAAAAACAGAAATGTTGATTAATATTCAATATGTGATCAATAAAAACAGTTCAATTTAATTGAAATGAACTGTTACCTGACATTTGATCATGCTTTGTATTTTTATGTTTATTTATTTTTTGGGTGCGAGTACTATTGGCATGATACACAAAGTTTCTGTTGAGGTTCCCTAATTTGACATTTACTTTAGATCAATTCAATTGTATTCCACACAAATATTGAGCAGCACAACTGTTTTCAACATTGATAATAATCAGAAATATTTCTTGAGCAGCAAATCAGCATATTAGAATGATTTCTGAAAACTGGAGTAATGATGCTGAAAATTCGGTTTTGGTCACAGAAATAAATTTAAAAATGTTTTCCGGGGGGTAAAATACACATTTTTGTGGAGGGATTCCCCTGGTAAAATTAGCATTCCAGGGGATTAAATATCACGTTATTGGGGTCGCTTCAAAAACAACCCACAGCAACAGTGTTAAAGTAGCCCAATTTTGTGGGAAAACCACAGACTTGGCAACCCTACATAGCATATCATGCATTCTTTGTGGAAAGGGCAACCAAACGTAAAATAAATGTTAAAGTGTTAAAGTAGTCCAATTCTTTGATTTGATTTATTTTTATTATTATTTTTTTAAACCACTTCAAATGTTGACTACTGTATATTGGGCAGAACATCTGTTTTCAACGTTGATAATAATCAGAAATGTTTCTTGAGCAGCAAATCAGCATATTAGAATGATTTATGAAGGATCATGTGACACTGAAAACTGTAGTAATGAATGAGGCTGAAAATTCAGCTTTGATCACAGAAATCAATTCCATATTAGCATAGATATAAGTAGAAAACGGCTTTTTTTAAATTCTAATAATATTTCAGAATTTTAGTGTTTTTATTGTATTTATAATCAAATAAATACCTGGAAAAAAATCTTTTTTTTTTTTTTTTTTCTTTAAAAACATTAAAACATTTTAATTATTTTAAACTTTCGACAGGTTTGAATACATATTTATGGTTAGCAAATGATATTGGCAGGTGTATACAGTGTAATACAATATAAATACAGCCGTTTTGTGTTGCATATATTGTAATGCAGTAATACATCAGCATATCTGATGCAAAAATCACAGATGTCCTCCATTGGAGCAGGAAAGCAGGCAGTGTCCTCACATCCGTCTGTAAAGTGTGATAGATTCAAAGGGACGTAAGCAAAGGGTTGTGACCAGCACACATCGGATTGTCAGGACAGACTTACGGAAGCTTTGATCATGGACAACTACAGACTGAAGAAGTCAAAGGATTTTTCCTTTTGCCAGGGGCGATTTGGTACCGAGAGAGAGCGAGGCATACGGAAACCCTCACGAGTGAAAAGAAGAGACGCTTTCACTGAAGGCCTGGAGAACAGAGGGCTGATTCCCCGCAAATCAGCTCTCCACGGGAGACACGGAGAGAGAGACGCCGCTGATAGGATAGAAGCAGACAGACAGGAGGGAGAGCTGGAAGAAAGCGTGCGATCCGCGCTCGTGCGCCACATCAAGCGCCGCTGCCACTTTGAACCAATCAGAGCTCGGGATGCGGCGGCGGCCCAGTCAATTCCCACAGTACGGGCGGCACGAAGGTACACAAAGGTGCTGTCACGCATTTGATGCTATTAAAGGGAGGAATAATTTAAGGCAAAGAGACAGAGGGAGAGAAAGAAAAACACAATACCTATTCTTAAACAGACAGCTTTCAAATTCACTTGAAGTTTCTTTGCTTTTTTTAATGTTGTTGGAAGTGGGTGTGTTAAAGGAATAGATAACTTTGTCAACATGAAGCAGAATTCTCCATCTGTTTTGCTTGGAAGGGAGCGGTTGAAAAACAAGATGGATGGGTGATTGCTTTTTTATTTAGAGCATTGCTTCTGAATTTGAATAATGAATCGTGCACAATAAGAGCATTACCGTATATGTTGTGTTTTGGTCATTTTGACCTGTAGAGGATTTTCTTTTCGTTTAATCCCAATTTTTGCCCAGACATGAAAGTATCCAAATCATTTGTCATTAGTAACTCATTGAAATAATTAATCATTATTTTTGGAAAAGTGTGTGAAAAATTGTGTTTTATAGTCGGTGGGATAATGTGTATACTGAATTAACATATTTCTCCAGTCATAAAATTAGTTATATATCTTAGCACAGCTATTTTAAACTGTTTGATCACATTCTAAGGTTACTATTACGCATTAAAAACCACATTGAAAGGAATATTAAGATAAAAGGCAAAAAATATATAATCAACGTATTTCAAAATTGTTACTTTATTGTAACATATCATCAAATTGTTATATTAATGCTACCAGTATAACAACATTAATATTGTAACTAATTTGTAACATTTGAACTTTTGATTTAGTCCAATATTTTGTCATTGCAACATTTTAGTGCAATCTTCACTAACATCTGCATTGGATTTATATTGTAAACCTAAGTTCACTGTTATCCCACCGCTCACAATTGTGACGTCAACATGTTTACTCATTCTATGACCTCTCTCAACAAAACTGTGAACGTGTGAATTTATATATTAGACACCTTAGAGATACTGTGTACCAAAAATCTTTGTCATTTCTTTAACATACTTTACTAGCCTTATGTTTTGGAGCTTTTATGCAACCGTCATCGTCTCATGGTGCAAACAGGAAATAACCTGCATAATTTGCACTAGCCATGTGAAACTGCACATAATTAATTAATAGACCCTTTATTTTTTACATATTTGCAGGAAGTGCACTGAAACATCAGTCAGTAAAGTGTTTAGAGCTTTTAAAATGAAAACCTGTGAAAATGAAATTGAAATGAAAAACAATCGTGACTGGTGGGATTAAATGGGTTAATGTTATTGCCTTGGACTGAAAGAGTAAAACAACTTCCCGAAAATGACCCCCCTCCCACACACACACTTAAAAATAAAGGTGCTATAGAAGAACCTTTTTTGTCTAAATTGTTCCATAAAGAAATGTTTAACATCTGAAGAAGCTTTCTGTTTTATAAAAGGTTCTTTGTGGCGAAAGAAGGTTCATCCGATTATAAAAAGGTAAGAAAAAGATGGTTCTTTAAAGAACGTTTGACTAAATGGTTCTTTGGAAGCAAAAATGGTTCTTCTATGGCATCGCTGTACAGAACGTTTGTAAGTACCTTTATTTTTAAGAGTGTTGTTACATTTGTGGTTCATTATACTACAGTATGTTATTGCCAAATCTTGGATCAAGTCTTTTTATCTACTTGTTTTCTGGCAATTAGCACCGGTTTTGTATTTATTTTTGGACCCAACTGATCACAGCCCTCATTGATCTGAGTTTATGCACCTGTTTTTTAAGGTGAATAAATTTAAGTGAACTTTTTTCAGTCAAAAACTGAGGTGCATGAGCTCAGATCAATGAGGCCTATGATCAATCAGTGCTAATTGAAAGAAAACAAGTTGAATTCAATATTTCATGATACTACAGCATAATAAGAGATTTACAAGCAGTTAAAAATGCTGGTCATTTTTGACCAGGAACACTAAAGCACAAGAGTTAAAGTAAATGTTGATCCCCACAGAAAGCAATTTTGTTTGTAAATGAGATTAATGTAATGAAATTTGACAGCTGTGATGGAGGGGAACATTTTCAGTGAATACCGACTTTAATTTCATTCTGTTTCTCACAGAATTCTATAATGTATTAATATAATGTAAAAGTTATGGACCACTTTTATGGCTCTTTTCCATCCTTTCTGGAGCTTGACATGCTTAAAATTTCACCCTTTCTATTTATGAATAATAATTTTGGCATATTTCTGTAATAACAAACCTTTTTTTTTTTTTTTGCATGATTTAGTTTCATGTTGGTCTAATTTCAGATAGAGGCCCAAATCGAATGAACAGAAATCAGTATCCGTGTTATATGCATCAGAACAACCAAAGACATTAAAAATACAGCCAACTCTGTTATTGCATGCTAAAAATGCTTTAACATTTTAGAATATTTCAGAAAATGCCAGCAACTTTTTTCCCCTCGGAGCTTCTTTGTAAACATATATATGCATGTGAGTTTGTGGTGCTGCTGATATTTTCATTATCGTGAGGACTTTGAGCAGAGAGAAGCGTATTCGCGTGATATGATGCTCGCAATCGCAAACATATTTGTCCCTTGACATACTACACTTAAATTTAAAAGAAAACTCTTTTATGATGAAAACAACAACAACACCAAAAATAAAATAAACATGTTGTAATATTTGAAGGAAATGGCTGTTTTATTAGAAAAAAAGAAGAGCAAATGAAGTCTAAATTATAGACACAAGAAATAGGAGCGTGTGAATCTCGGGGTTTGATGTGTGAGTGATGATGAGGAGAGAGTTGAAGGTTATTGTGAGTGTTTATAGACTCGTGGCTGCAGCGATATTACGGCTGTAAACAGCGTGTCGTACACACAGCCTCGGTGTTCACTCGCCAAAACTATGTACACAGTGAAAAATTTAACATGTTATGCATATTTTATCATACTGTGCTTTTTCTCTAGGGACCCACATGAACACAATTGGAGATTATTATGGGATTTTGTCTGCCCAACGTCTCTCTCTCTCTCTCTGTTTTTCTTTACTAAGGAAAACTGCAGATGCACATAAGAGTCCTTTAAGGATGAAAACCTAGCAGCAACATTAGTGACATGCCGTCAATAACCACAGGAAATCATTTCAAATCATCCTTCAGTTTGTAAAAAAACAAGAAATCATTTAAAGTAGCATCCTTTCAATAGTCCACTAGGTAAAAAAAAAAAATAAATAAATAAATAAATCAAACACTTAAAATAATTTACTTCAGGATTTCATGTTTAATTCAACATGTTACTTGTCATTTCTTTGTGGAATTTGCTTGCAATTTCTGAGTGAAAAATTGTTTTAACACCAAATATTTTTCAGTGTATTTGGTGAGAAATTATGGAGAGATTCAAGCAGAAATGTGAGGCGAGTTTTTGTTGTTAAAGAAAAAGAATTTTTCTGTGAAAATATTAACTGTCTATTTATTGTATGATTTTTCTAAGTGGGTTCTGTTCTGGTTTTGTGTTATTGTAAGTGGAGTGTGTTCCATGTAAACAGTCCTTTCCTGGTTTTCATGCACATATCATGCAAAAGTCACCGGATGTTTATTCATATGGTCATAACAGAAGTTTATTGGAAGTATGTTTTTGGATGTAGCTCTTATCTTAACACTTCTAATGTTTAGGTCATGTGGCTGTGCATTTGAAACGGTATTTTTCACACACTTAGGACTGCACATTCACTTTGGCTGGACCTATAATGTGCACTTATTCTTTTAACACTTTTTAAACATAAGAAACAGTTTATTGGACATGCAATGTCAGATTTTGTTGCCGAGTTGAAATGTGCTATCTAAATATGTCTTTTTAAGTTTTTGAGATATCAGTATTTTCCCTTTCAGATAGATAGAAGACAGTCTTGTAGGGCTGCACGATTATGACAAAAATCATAATTGTCGATTATTCCCTTGAAATTGTAATTGCGATTATTGAATACGATTATCACAATTTACTTTGATTGATGTTTTAAATAGCTTTATACCATTGGTTTGAAGCAACTGCATGCCATAATTTAATATAAAAATATAAAAACAAGCTGAAAATGCTCTTCCTGAAAAACTTGTATTGCTTTTCTCATTGCCACAAATGTCAACGATACATTGGTTTGGTTTTTTTTAAATAAAAAAAGTAAAAATATGCAATATGCATAGGGATATGCCGGTATCAATTTTTATGTTGCGATTAATTGATATTGCTTTTATCACTTTATACAGTATTATCACAACATTGAAATTTATTTGCAAAAAAGTGGTGTCATAATACAGTATAACAGGTTTAATAACTATTTTATAATTCAAAAATAACTGAACATTTAAACACAATAAAGCAAAATGTATAAAGTTAGAAAATGTACACAGATTAAAGTGCGAAATAATTCTAAAGACCAATAGGTATCACTTTACAGTAAGATCTCATAGTTAATGCAGTAATATTCACAATGAGCAATAGCTACATTTGCTCTAGAAGTTATTAGTCTTTGTTAAAAAAATACAACTCTTAGTTCCTCTTAGCTCATTAAATAACAGTTACAACTTTTGATTTTAACAATGTGTTATTAAGTATTGGAATTACCTAAGATTAATGAATGTTTAGAAGAATTTTTCATTGGCAGTTTATGTTAACTAGTGAATTAACTAATGTTAACTAATAAAGCCCTATTGTAAAGTTTGACCGAAAAATAAAGAATCAAAACACTTTCAAAGAATATCTAGGGTATGTTGAAGTCCAGATTAAAATGTAAAAATGAATGAAAACTTAATAGCCTATTAAGTCTAAATATTGAAGTATTTGATGCTGTGATGAACACCATAGCAAATGCACAAATCTGAATGGCTTTAAATCATTTAAACACTTTTTTTCAGAAACGGAAAGCTGTTTTGTTTACTGGGTTTCTGGGGTAACGGCTGCATTGTGTTTAGCGCCATCTGCTGTCAGAGAATGAAAGTGCGCTTTCATCCAGAGCGTCTCTTACATGCTCCGCTACACTCTTAAAAATAAAGGTGCTTTAAAAGTTTCTTCACAGTGATGCCATAGAAGAACCATTTTTGGTTCCACAAAGAACCATTCAGTCAAAGGTTCCATCTCTTTCTTACCTTTTTATAATCTGAAGAACCTT
Organism: Garra rufa; assembly: GCF_049309525.1. NCBI lineage: Eukaryota > Metazoa > Chordata > Actinopteri > Cypriniformes > Cyprinidae > Garra > Garra rufa. Next base: position 1,156,191 of record NC_133372.1, on the reverse strand, counting down.
CTTTCCCCACAAACCCTGCTGAAAAAAACAGCATATGCTGGCTAGGTAGGTTTTGGTGCTGGAATGCTGGTTTTAGCTGGTTTATGTTGGTCCTTTGCTGGTTTATGCTCCTTAGCTGGTTTATGCTGGTCATGTTGCTGGTCAAACCAGTATCCCAGCACCAAAACCTACCTAACCAGCATATGCTGTTTTTTTTTTTTTTTTTTTTTTTTTTTCAGCAGGGAAGAACCTTTTGTGAAACAGAAATGTTCTTCAGATGTTAAACGTTCTTTATGGAACCATTTAGACAAAAAAGGTTCTTCTATGGCATCGTAAAGCACCTTTATTTTAAGAGTGTATGTGCTTCTGACCCATACTTGTTTACAGCAGAGTGCACACGCATCTTTGACGCAGCATACAGCGCTGTTGTGCATTGTGTTGATGGGAAAAGTCATCTCAAAATGCGTTCAAAGCTCGGAATAATTTGTGTTAAATAATTATTCTCAGTATTTTGATGTGCCCACGATAACTATATATTTGATCAATTGTGCAGCCCTACAGTCTTGCATGTCCAAAATCGCTAATATGATGACAAATAAACAAGCTTTCCTTAATTTTTTTTTTCAAATCACTTTTGATTCCAATTTAGCATGCCACAAAAACAGCAGTACAGTGCGGCTGTCAGTAAAATACACCTGATCTTTGAAAGTCTTGTGATTCTGTATTTCACAAGGTGTGTAAAAAAAAAAAAAAAAGCATGCTTTATATACAGACATTTTTCAATGTAGCAGCATGTGCTAACAAGGCCGTGTTAAACCTTGACTCCTTGGTTACAGCAAGTCTGAAACATCTCAGGGTTTTGATCTCTGACATCGGGGTCACAGAGTAAAGATCTGTTCAGGTTTGAACACCGTGGCTTCAGCGAGTCTGTGTAAAAGGTTCAGTCGGCTAAAATCAATGAGCGTTTTGATTGGTTGCCGCTCAGGGACGATGTCAGATTATTACCAATAAAGAGAATTAGATCAAATGATTTTTGACTTTGAAATTTATCTTTAATCCAATCAGTGATAAAGTCATCAGTGAAATTGCTGTTGATTAATAAATGGGATATTTGGTGGCATTCGTCCTAAGTGCCTCGCTCGGCTGCGAACGATCTGTTTTATGACTCAGTCAAACCTACTGATTTCATTTTCAAATGACTATTGAGTGAAAGTCTCGGTGGAGCGAGTCGACAGCACCATCAGTAATACCTTTCTGCACGTGTCTCGTCTCGTACAGCGCTTACGCTTCCGCACGGATCCATCCATCTTTTGATATGTTTTAAAAGCTCCATCCTCTCTGCGCTGCGCTTGTGTGTGTGTGTGTGTGTGTGTGTGTCTTGTACATCAGCTTAGCTCAGATTTACAGGTTTCTGCTGAATGCTTGTGTGTGACCAGATGATGATTTTATTGAGGTTGTTCTTTCATAACTCAGGAGACTTAACTGAGTTCTCAATCATTTTTCATTGAACTTTGTCTCAGATGTGTCTCCTAAAATTCTTCCAGTGAAATAAAAAGTCCCGAATGAGTCATAAGTTATCTTCCAGTAAAGTGTAATGCTATAAAAGAAATGTGTGGAGAGCAGCTCAGATCATTCGATGAGAAATGTTTGAGTTCATATTGGACATTTGATTACAGACTTTGGTATTTTGGCAAATCTGAGCACAGTTTGTGACATTTTTGAGATCTCATGTGACATGAGATTACGGGGTGTTTTTTTAAATTGCTGTCTTGGAGAAAAAAATAGAGATATTCTTGAGATCTCGTGTCACAAAAACCTCCAAACGAGCAACACATAAGCGTCTGTTAGATTTAGAGTGATGCTGACTGTATGATTGCAATTAAGAGGCAACACAAACATGTTTAACAGCAGCTTCACTGGTTGTGCATTTACATTAGACATTTCAGCTAAACCATAATTTATTTTCTGCTAAACCGGATTTTGATAGTGTCATGCTCTCAACAGCCAATAACAGCCAAGTGAACTCACCTGAGGAGAGTTTAACTAACAACAATAGCAAACAATTTATTTATAGTTCATGTCATGCAAAAAAAAATAAAATAAATAATAATATTAAATGCAACTTTTTTTTATTATTAGTATTATTGTTTCTACTCTGTTTTGGCAACTTGAATATGTTCATTCACTAATTGCACTAAATGCAAAATGTCTCATTCAGCAATTTTTTGTTTTTATTTAGCAACACAACAAATAATTTATAAGTAATGTAAAACGCAATAGATATGGAAAGTATTTTTCCTTCCTTTTAAGTCTAAATAGTTTATTTGTCTTCCGTAATAGCACACAATTTTATGGTAGTTGCATTTTACTATTTATGTTTTTACGTGCAAACAACTCGTCTATAGTTCAAGTCATGCGAAAAAAAAAAAAAAATCAATGCATCTTGACTTTTTAAAAAATTCTTTCTATTATTGTTTCGAGTCTGTTTTTGCAACTTGAATTTGTTCATTCAATAATTTCACTAAATGCGAAATGTCTCATTCAGCCATTTCTTGTTCAGTCAATTTTTATTTAGCAACACAACAAATAATTTATAAGAAATGTAAAAAGCAATAGATATGGAAAGTATTTTTCCTCCCTTTTAAGTCTAAATAGTTTATTTTTCTTCCATAATAGCGCACAATTTTATAGTAGTTGCAGTTTACTATTTACATTTAGTATAGTTTTTACATGCAAACAACTGATCTATAGTTCATCAAGTCATGCAAAAAAAAAAAAAAAAAAAAAAAAAAAATCAATGCATCTTGACTTTTTTTTAATTCTTTCTATTATTGCTTTAACTCTGTTTTGGCAATTTGAATTTGTTCCTTTACTAATTGCACCAAATTTCCTCCCTTTTCAGTCCAAATAGTTTTTTTTTTTTTTTTTTTTTTTTTGCAAGTCATGCAAGTCATGCAAAAAAAAAAAAAAAAAAAAAAAAATCAATGCAACTCGAGTCTTTTTTTTTAGGTTCTTTCTATTATTGTTTCGACTCTGTTTTTGCAACTTGAATTTGTTCAATCACAATATGGAAAGTTTTTTTTCTTCTTTTTAAGTATAAATAGTTAATTTTAATTCTTCCATAGCAGTGCATAATTTTATGATATTTGCATTTTACTATTTACATTTAGTATTGCTTTTACCTGCAAACAACTGATTTATAGTTTAAAACGTCAAGCAAAAAAAAAAAAAAAAAAAAAAAAATAATAATAATAATAAAAATCAATGCAACTTGACTCCGATTTTTATTTAATTTATTATTATTATTATTATTATTATTATTATTATTATTATTTGTTTTTAATTTTTATTTTTTTAAGGTTCTTTCTATTATTGTTTCCACTCTGTTTTTGTAACTTCAATTTGTTCCTTCACTAATTGCACTAAATGCAAAATGTCTCATTCAGCCATTTCTTGTTCAGTAATTTTTAATTAGCAACACAAATAATTTATAAGAAATGTAAAAAGATGAGCTCTTATCAGCAGTACGCAATACATGACTAACAATAATGATAAAACAACAACTAAAGTTTGACTAAAAGTCACCAAACAGAGAAACAATAATCAAATAACCGCATAATTTATGCTTCCTGCAATGCATGCAGTTTAAAATTCTATGCTCAGATGAATGTGTTAACTAGTTGGGACAACATTTGGAGGATTTCTGTTAGTAATTGACACTCAAAAGGAGTCATAATCTGGAAAAAATGTAGTTGCTTTTTTCTCTACAGTGTATATACATTTGCACCTGCAGATTTTAGTAGCTATTTTGTCGTCTTTTGCCGTTACCTGCACATCTAACGTCCGTTAAGAGCAGCAGTTTTGTTTAGCGCTTCCATCTTCTCATTAGTCGTGTGATGAATGTGTTCTGTGTTTGGGTTGGAGATCTTCATTTGCATGTCTTCGTTTCTCCACGGTTTGTTAAGGAATGGAAAAAGGAACGTTTTCTCCTCAAACACAACTAATTAGAGTCGGACAGACGCCTCAGCCCCGCGTGACTCGGCCGGGATGTAAATTGTGGACCCGTCTGCTGTCGTTTCCATTGTTTTGGCCGTTTCGTCAGAAACCTCTCTAATTAAGCGCAACTTATAGACGTCTTTTTTAAGCGCGTAAGGTGGCGTGCGGTGATGAGTCTGTGGAAACTCAGCCAAACTGTTTGTGGAGAGTGTCATTTTAACCTTCTGGAATGAAATAATTGGGAAGAGCGAAAGAAAAGTTTGCTTTTGTGGCCTTTCCCAGACACTTTTTCAACAAAACCTATTTGATGATGAGCTCTAGTCATTACCTGGTCTGGACGAGCCCCTCCAGAGATGACTTTGAACGACTATCTCCGAGGCCTAATTAGAAATACGGCCATCCTTTTGTCAGCGCTCACCTAGAGCTGTGAAAAGCGGCTCTTGCATGTTAAAAAGCTCCGTAACGGGCGCCTCGCTTTGTCACGACCTTTAGCTGAACGACCGCGGCGAGCGTAAATGACGCGGCGGCGTACGGAACGGGAACAGACGCTCGGGTTTGCGGCGGCGTTCTCAAAGATGATTCTGGAAAGGCTATTTTCTGGGGCTCAGCATGGGCCCAGTAAACATTACAATCCATCAGAGAGAACGAGAAAAAAAGAGGGTTTGTTTTCACACTTAAAGGAGAGTGTTCTTAACTTAATCACCACCTTGTTTCGCTACATTTGCATATATTTGCATATTAATTGGACTACAGATTAAAATTGGTTTTGTAATTTTAATTAAGTGTCCACAAAGGTATATGATTAGAACTGTTTAAAATACAGGCTGACAGAGCGAGTAGGAGAGGCGCGGGGCCCGTCCTCTTGCGTGGAGGTGGATTACTTTCAGGGAATGCCTGTTTTATGATAGTTATTTTTAATCTTTACTAGATTATGCCGCTAAAGTGGCTGGGTGGGGGCGAGAGGGAGGAGCGCCGGGCTATCAAAATCATTCTCGTTTTTCAGCGCTCATTTGCCGTTCTGTTGATTTGCCGTACTCGACAAAAGTCCTTTGTAGCATTTCCTGATTGCAAATTAAGAGGCCGGGCTCTAAGTATAAAGAACAGAATTTTGATTTAGTGCGCAAGTAACCAAATTATGCAAATGTGTTTATAAGTGCGGTAAAGCATTGAGGAATAAACAGCCGCGCTGTCCTTGCCGCTTTACCTTGAGAAACCTTCGTCTGTTCAGGAAATCAGAATGTGACTTTTGGGCCTTTTGGTTCATGGACAGAAGCGATTAGCTCTTCTATTAGTGTGCTCATAAAAGTTCAATGCATGTAAATATCTTTCTCTTGTGTGAAAATAGGCTAAAAGTGCAATAGATAAGAACATCTGCTAAATTAATACATTTGAAGTGCAAAGACTCAATATGCTTGGCTAACATCATAATAAGCAAACAAATTGTTGTGTTTTTATTTTGTTTTTAACAGTTTTTATAGACAATATTCTGTATTGAATTAATTCTGTTTTAGGCGAGATTAAATTGAGGTTGTTGCAATGCATTCTGGAATCGCTTTCTCCATGAAGGATGCATGTGTGCATGAATTAACCTGAGATGAATGACCAATAAATGCATCTCACCAAGCTTTTTTTTTTGTTGTAGTTATTTGTGCTCTCAACAAGTTTGGATTTGGACACCCACAATTGAGTAGGAATCAATGGTATTTTTATTAGAGCAGATTTTTCTTTCTTTCTTTTTTTTTATGAAAACCAGTAAAGTGTTTGATATTATAGACGTCATAGACATGTTGTTCCATTATAATATTAGATGTGTTGATAAAAAATATATCTTAGTGCTTTAGGTACATAAAAAATGGTATAGAAACCATATAGAAAACATGAAATTCAACGTAAAATTTAAAAGTAGAAAAGCTAAAATTATATTTATTTATTTGACAAATGTACTCCAATACCCTTTGAAAAAAAAAAGTTTGTTTTTAATTGATTAATTGTTAAAAATGACAATTTTCTATATTGGGTCAATAAATGACTTCCAAATAATGTTGCCACATTTAATTAAATTAAATTTGTAGATCAGTTAGAAAATTTTAATGCAACCTGTCACTTCAAAATCTAAGTTAAAAAAGTGTTTTTTAAATTATTATTTTATTTATTTATTTATTTATCTTTTTTTTACAGTCTAAGAAAATGAGTTCAACAACATGAAATGCCACTGTCAACCCTTTTTATTTCCATAAGCTTAATATTGTTGATTTAAACAGGATGCGCAACAAGAACAAATATAGGACAAGACTTGATTTCATCCTGCAGGAATTTAATTTACAGTATAGTTTCAAAAGAAAAAAAAGTTGGTGAAGGTTCATGAAGTACACATTTCCTTTTTTTTTTATAATGATAATAATTATACTGAATAATTATGCCCAATAGAAACATTTAAGTCAGTATTTGTCTTTTTCCAGGAGCTATGAGAACTCACAGCAAACCCAGATCTGCTCTTTAAGGGCTCTGAGGTCATTGCTCTGAAACACTGTTACCTACAGCCAAAGTTTTCCACCTTCAAAGAGCATAAGAGACCTTAATGTTTGGCGATCTGAAGCGTTCTCGCATGTCAGAGGAAAACTAAGGCTCAATTTTCTGATGCAATTACACTAAAGTCAGACAATCACGCAGGAGAATGTGGATGAAATACAATATTACTGTGGCGTTTCTTTGGTGTGGTCGGGGGAAGTTTTGGGAAAGACATTTGGAAACATTTTTCTTATAAAACACTTAGCTATTTAAGTGATAGGATCGAGTTTCCAAAGAGATTTCACCTCTCGGTTACTGAGCAACTAAATCCGTCAAGTTAACGCATCTAGCTATCTGTCTATCTACTGAATCTATCCATCTATCTATATATGTATTGATCTGTCTCATAGTTGCTCTGATGATGCATTTTTCAGACCGTTGTTGGGAAGCCCATAAAGAAACTTGTGTGTTTTATATTTCTCTCTGGCTTCTTTAAATTGCATCTTCTTGAATTACTAAGCTGTCCTAATCGGTCCAACCTGTGGCGCGCGGAGCCGAGCGTCTCTGGAAATAAAGACCCACCATGATGTGAAGTTACATACAGATCCAAGCTCTCCGCCGAACCGTCAGCACGTGTGGTTTCCATTCGCTGCTACTGACATCAGTGAGCTTCTCGTTCTCAATCTCTCTCTTCTCTCTAATTGACCAAAGCTGAGGCTGTCTGTTGTGCTTCTCTGCCATGAACATTTCTGTCTCATTAAAAAACCCTGCGCTGCATCAGAAGCTCAAACTGATGGAGGAAATGAGGAGATGCAATGCTGTCTTTAATAACGCTGGGAGACGAACTAGAAAGCTAGACATTTTGCTGTCTGTATGTCCTTGGAGGTTACTGAAGTTTTTTAGTGACATTGCTTTAATAACAATGCTTTTTTTGGTAATACTACAAGGTTTCTTTTGTTAACATTAGTGAACATGAACTAATTTACTAAAATGTTATACTAAATTTAAAAAAAAAGAAAGAAAAAAGTTATGTTTGTTGATATTATTTAATTGACTTGAACTCACAGTTGCATATATATATATATATATATATATATATATATATATATATATATATATATATATATATATTATGAAGGATTTTATGTCCATAGAAAGCACATTAAATGTAAGTAAAGTTTTTGGAGAATAAAATGACAAAATTTGGTTGAAATAATGTAACATTTACATTCAGTGCAACACAATATGTAAGTAAAAATTCAAACAACATGCTTATTCTGACTTGTATATAAAATATATTAAAGCATATTAAATTTTATTAGGTTTTAAATCGCTAAAAAAAATCTTACTGACAAATGGGCAAAACCTAGGATAGTGGAATATTAAAAAAATGTAGAATTACAACTAATTAGTAATTGGGATGAAAGTAATTCATCTTTTAATATAAAGTGATAAATTGATTTTTGTTGTAAATATGTTTGACAAGATTGTGACACTGAATGGCATTTTAGTGGGTGTCTTCTGTAAATTAGGGGAAAATGTATATTTGTTTTTTTTGCTAAAAAAAACTAAATGCAATTAAAGTAAACAGAAAATTTAAATTTTATTTGTATTTATGTATGTATGTATTTATTTATTTATAAAACAATAACAATTTAAAGCAGTACACTTATTGTTTAAGTTTTTTCTTTGACCCATATATATATATATATATATATATATATATATACATTTGTATTCAAATAATAGATAGTGTGTGAATATTTATCTTTTTTTTTTTCAGTTTTAGTTATTTTAATACATGAATGTGTAATGAAAATGTTATAATGCAATATATATTTTCCAAAACGCAATAAACTCAAGGCCATAAATCTAAACAAGTTGTGTTCCAAATTTGAGGTTGATATTTTTAAAAAAATAGCTTTCAGTAAGATTTTGTTTGGGGGCAAGCATTTAACCTTTTCAAATCATGTCAAATCATATAATTTTGTCAAAAATTACCAAAAAGAGCAAAAAAATTACCCTTTTTGTTGTCCATGGTCACATATATAAGTTTCTATCACAAATGGCCTCAGAAGGTTAACTATAACCGTTCTTCAGACAACTACTTTCATGTAGGCTACTTTCAATTTGCTTTTATTGTCCTTTTTTGACCAGTATGTTCTTCAGGTCTTAAAGATTTATCATTAAGGAGAGTAGTTCGATATAAGTTTTAACACACATTCCTGAGTGTGCAGCAGAATATCACGTAGTAAGCAAGAAAAGTCTTTTTGCTGGAGATTCTTCTCCCTGTTCCTTGCATGACTGATTCTCCTCCTGAATGTCAGAGCAAAGGATCGGAGATGAGAGTGTAAAACATCTTCTCCAGACTCACCCTTCCTGTAGCGATTAACCTGAAACCTGAGAGACACACACACACTAATGTGACAGACAGCAGGGCCATTGTGTGTCTATATAGGTGGCAGGTGATGGATTTTTCTCTACTTTATGCTGAGCTATTATCATAAATAAAACGCTCCATAAGCACAACCTTTTGCTCACTAATGGAATTTGTCAACATGAAAGAGTCGTATTGTTCCCGCGGCTTCTCCGTTCAGCGGTCCGGTGCCAAATCCTCCGCCCGTCTCCTGCCAGCGTCTCGCGTTAACACCGGGAGCTCAGGGAATCGCATGCCATAATGAAATTACCTCCGCGCAAACAAATAAGGTCAGAGACTCAAGGAGACGCGCATTAGAACCCGATTCTGCTAATTAAACGGCAGGTTCGTCTGCGCATCAGCTACAGCAGCGCATCAAGGTTGGCAGCGGCCGGGATCCCAGCAATCATTTTTATGGATAATTCACTTTTTATTGATCAGATAAATGACTCTGCTTGAAGTTATTAAACTTTGCTATTTCTGAAAGCAGTACAGAATATAGCATAAAGTGTTAGGGTTCCGCAAACAAGGATAAGAGGAAATATCAGGAATTTTTTAATTGGGCTAAATCATCCTTTTTGTAATTATAATTCATTTTACATTCATTTTGTGACCTTTGTGAGCAAGATAATTATTTTTAGTATAAATATATTTAAGTAAAGATTTGTGACCCTGGACCACAAAACCAGTCATAAGGGTAATTTTTTGTTTAATTGAAATTCATGCACCATTTGAAAGCTGAATAGATAAGCTTTCAATTGATTGGACGAGAATCTGAGGGTGCAAATCTAAATCTAAATATTGAAAAAATCCCTTTAAAGTTGTCCAAATGAAGTTCTTAGCAATGCATTTTACTAATCAAAAATTAAGTATTGATACATTTCTGGTAGGGAATTTACAAAATATTTTTATGAAACATGATCTTTACTTAATATCCTAATGACTTTTGGCATTAAAAAAAACAAAAAAAAAAAACGATAATTTTGACCCATGCAATGTATTTTTTGCTATTGCTGCAGATATACGTGCTACTACTGATTTTGTGGTCCAGGATCACATTTAATATTAAATATGCATATTTATATTACAATATTTCATTTAATATACAATATATTTTTAAGTACATATATTTAATATACACTGTAAAAAAAAAAGTTGTTTCAACTTAAAATTTTAAGGTAGCATGAACATTTACTTTAAGTTTACTCAACTAAAATATCCACTTTTTCCACATAGTACAACTTAACATTTCATGTTGACTAAACTTAATTTTTTTTATTTACAGTGTACTTTTATTGCATTTAATATACAGTTAATTTGAATAGAAATTATTAAATCTATATTTATTAAATACTATTTAATATACAGATTTTTAATAAAATGTTACATAGATATAAATAATCTTAATACAGATATTTTTAAATAAATATATTATAATGTATATATCTATATTAAAACATTACATTTAGTAAAAAAAATATTTATGAATACATATATTTAAAATATATTTAATGTACATAAAAGATTTCATGTTTAATAAAAAATAATTGTAATATTAATATTTAAATTAACTGATTTATTATATAAGTAATATACTTATATTAGTAATATTATATTGCATTTAACATAAAATAAATATATATTTTCTGTTGCAGTTTTAAGTCTTATATGCAAACATGTCTCTTACATGCGGAATGAGTTACAGCTGGGCATTTGCTGACAATTCATTTTTACCTGCTTCATCATTCAATAACCAATGGCCTTCTAAAGTGTGTAAATATAGATAGTCAGTACATATTAAAGTACATTAAAGAAACATTTTGACATGGTCCTTTTAAACCTATGAATATCAAGCCTGGAAGAGCCTGAAGTGTGTTCTAGATAACCGTTTCAGGAGCAGCAGTTTGTGGGTGAATTTCAGGTTTTAACGGTGGTAATTGTTTTAATGGGAATCTCATGCCCAGAGTCTCTGTCCCAAACTGCTGTTTAACCGCAACCTTATCAGACACAATTAGTTTTACCTTTACATTACCTTCTGCTGCTCTCGCGCATGTTATTACCTCGACTGCCACGGCCGCTCTTTTATAATTATTGACCATGACTTATTGTAATTAGTTTATTTAAGCTGGATACAGAGGAAGGTGGAACAGCAGCCGTAAAGCCCGAGGCGGTTTTGCTCTCGCAGTGGAATGAAAGGCCGAGGTTCCCCGTCTTTATCAGCACCTGCCTGATCAGACCATCCTTACCGTGACAGCTCGTCTCCACAGAACAAATGCTTTGTCAGCAGAAGCACTTTGTTTTTTTCTAGTTTTGTGTGTTATTACACGCCTGACATTCTCCAAGAAGACAAAGTCCCGCAGCGAGGGGTATCAATAAATCTGACAGACGGCTCCGAAGACCACCTATGTGCCGTGATAACAGCCTCAGAGGGACGCGCCGAGCACAAATCATATTTCATCTGAGGCTCAAACACAAACACTGATCTGCTCCAAGAACTCGACATCCACATGAACTCCAGACGCTTTCGGGGGCAATAATCAAACATCACTCTTACACCTCTCATCCGTCCACAACTTCAAACTCTGTCATTATTTACCAAACCTGAATGACTTTCTGTCTTCTGTTGATCTACAAAAGCAGTTTTGTGTGAAAATCATTGAAAAATTATCTTCTTGCTTAGTATTTTTTGTCTTGTTTTCCAGTGCAAATATCTAAATATTCTTAAATCAAGATACTCTCAGAACTGAGATATAAACACACAACTGCGAGTTATAAAGTTAGGATTGCGAGATATAAACTCGCAATCCTGACTTTTTTGAGTTTATATCTCGCAATTTTGACTTTTTTTTCCTCACAATTGTGAGTTTATATCTCACAACCCTGATGAAAAAAAAAAAAAAAACAGCTAAAACCAGCCTAGGCTGGTTGGCTGGTTTTAGCTGGTCATAGCTGGTCTGCAGGCTGGTTTTAGAGGGGTTTTGGCCACTTTCCCAGCCTAGCAAGGCTGGTCTTAGCTGGTCAGGCTGGGAAACCAGCTTAAACCAGCTATGACCAGCAGTGGTGGACGAAGTACACAAATCAAGTACTTGAGTAAAAGTACAGATACGTATAATAGAATATTACTCCAGTAAAAGTAAAAGTACTCCTTTTTCAATTTTACTTGAGTGAAAGTACAAAAGTACTACATTTTTTGTGTACTTAAGTAAAAAAGTACTGAAATATTTAGCACTTTTTAAAGGCTATAATTTTATATTAGCATTTTTTATTTTTTTTATAATCCTACTATAAGCCTTGGATTTTCCCAAAATAACCACACGCCTATATGGAGTCAAGATAGATTTTTGTTGTTGATATGGACTACGTTGACAAGAGTGATTTTCACTGTGAAGCTTACATTGTATTGTACCTGAGAGAAAACTGATTTGACCATCTCATTTTCACCAGTAAAAAAAGTGTTTTAAAGCTTGTTATTTTGCAGAACGGCACAGATATAAATGGTATGAGGATAAGGCCTGAAGTTAGGAAGAAAAATGTAATTATATTTTCATAATATTTGTCTTTTTTCTCAAACATTGTCTGTGGTGTAAAAACACCCCCTGGCCAAATGCCCCCAGAAGGCATCACTTCCCACTTGAACATCACATCTTTTCTTTTCCTAGGTGGTTGATTATAAATATTTGGACTTCATATCTGAAAATTACCTCAATTTAGCACCAGTAAGCTTGTTAGCTAGGAAGTTAGCATCAGCTAACAATATTTACTTATTTTCAGTATGGTTATGAATAAACATTGATTTCTGTCAACTAGGCTAGTTGATCCAAACAATATAAAAAAGTATAACGTTAATAAACAATATAAAAACAGACGTCACATAGGGCTAAATGCGTAGCATATTAATAAAACTGTTAAGTTTACAGCAGCGGGGAATATGAACGTGCATGAGTTATTTGATTTAATCTGTGTTATTTTAATTTTTCGTTTTTTGACCTAAAAAGAGACGATGTTGATGTGTCTGCATTTAATCACTTCAGCGGGCTTAAATACATCACCCTTTATAGCAGATTTAGTTCGCAAACAACTGACAGTTACAATAATTAATCCTAAAACTCAACATTATATCTTACTTTTCGCAGCATCAGTCGCGCGCGCTCGCATGGTCTTCCGGTTCTTATTTGTGAATTCAGTTGACTGGAGACTCGCTCTAAACGGCTCATTTGAATCAGTGAGTTTGAACAGCTGCAATTGGATCAGTCCAATTCGTGAATGAATCGTTTGTGGCGATTTGCGAACCGATTGAAAAGAATCAGTTTGTTCATTAATCAGACACTGCTTCTGCGTCTCGGAACACGTGATATATTATAAGGAGTAACGACATGTTTTATTAAATGTAGTGGAGTAAAAAGTACGATATTATGCTTTGGAATGTAGTGAAGTAAAAGTAAAAGTTACTCAAAATAAAACTACTCCAGTAAAGTACAGATACTTGAAAAATGTACTTAAGTACAGTAACGAATTACAACTACTTCGTTACTGTCCACCACTGATGACCAGCCAAACTAGCCTAGGTTGGTTTTAGCTGTTTTTTTTTTTTTCAGCAGGGAATTCTGAGAAAAAAGGCAGAATTGCAAGTTTGTATCAGTCTAATAATCAAATGTCACTCTTACGCCTCTCATCTGTCCACAACTTAAAATTTTTGTCATTATTTTTTTTCTTGCAAATTGAGTTTACATCTCGCAATTCTGACTTTTTTTTTCTCAAAACTGTGAGATACAAACGGACAATTGTGAGTTATAAAGTTAGAATTGCTAGGAAGAGTCAGAATTGCAAGATATAAACTTGAAATCCTGACTTCTTTCTTACAATTGCGAGTTTGTATCTCGCAATTCTGACTTTTTTCTCAGAGCTGATATATAAATGCACAATTGTGAGTTATAAATATAGAATTGCAAGATATAAAGTCAGAATTGCAAGATATAAACTCACAATCCTGACTTTATCTCACAATTGCGAGTTTGTATCTCACAGTTTTGACTTTTTTTTCTCACAATTGCATCATAAAAACTCGCAATTCTGACTTTTTTCTCAAACTGTGAGATATAATGCACAATTGCGAGTTATAAAGTTAGAATTGCTAGATATAAAGTCAGAATTGAGAGATATAAACTAGCAATCCTGACTTTTTTTTTCTCACAATTGCGAGTTTGTATCTCACAATTTTTACTTTTTTTTTCTCAGAATTGGATCATAACTCACAATTCTGACTTTTTTTCTTAGAACTGAGATATAAACGCACAATTGCGAGTTAAGTTAAAATTGCTAGATACATAGAATTGTGAGATATAAACTCGCAATCCTGATTTTTTTTTTTTTCACAATTGCGAGTTTGTATCTTGTAATTTAGATTTTTTTTCTCAGAATTGTGAAATATAAACTCGCAATTGCGAGTTATAAAGTTCAGTTCTAAGGAGTATAAAAAGACTGATATGTTCACAGAATTGCAAGTTTATATCTCACATTTCTGACTTAACACAATTTTATGTTTGTGAAAAATGTATAAAAATGAAGCAAGTTTATACTTAAAACAAGAAAAAGTTAGCAAGTGGGGTCAGAAAAAGTCATCTTGGTTTGCCTTTGAATTAAGTTTATTTTTCTGTCCTTATTGGGAGATATGTTTCTTGTTTTTTTTTAAGCATAGAGTTGCTTCATTTTCTCAAAACTTGTTAAATGCGTGTCTTGATTTAAGAATGTTTAGATATTTGTACTGGAACTTAAGACACTTGGAACTTTTTTCCTTCAGTGCCAATCATGGATAATCTGTGCAAACCACTTTTAATGTACTTCTTGTGGCGTTCAAATCATTTCTTGATTATCATGGCTGTAAATTAATGCCCGTTCTGTTTTTAGATGACTTTTATAGTGGTATAACCTATGCAACATTTGCATTTTGTATGTTAGGCTAAATGAAAGACAGAAGTGCCGTTTTATGTGAGTTGTTGTGTTGAATGTGACGAGAGTGAAAGACTGAACAGCTGAACAACTGTGAATCATACAGACCTGAGGGTTAACATCATCCAGGAGACATTTATAGTACATTTCAGGACTATATTTCATCTGTGGACGGGTGTTGTTCAGGGCCTGTTCCTGAGCCTGGATTGCGATTGAACGCTCAGGTCTGTGTTTGTGGTCAGCACTGAGGAGCTTTGGATCAGACCGAATTTCTCCTCAAACTCTGACACTAATGACACATAAACGGCTCTGAGACCATCAACTTATGGGATTTGTGTGTGTGTGTGTGTGTGTGTGTGTGTGTGTGTGTGTGTGTGGTTTTAAGATTTATTGAGCGCAAATCTTTTCGCTCACTCTTAAATATAAAGGTACTTCAATGATTTCTGGGTTAAAAAAAGAACCTTTTCTTATCAGGAACAGTCTGAGGTTCTGGAGTTTAATGCTTCTCTGAAGAGAAAGTCCCGTATCAGTGTCAGTATCAGTGCTTTGGCTTCTGGATTTAAATCATCAGGTCATAAGTGGTTTCCTAGAAAATTAAAGAATAAAAAAAGTTATTTGCAAAACTTAATTTCCAGGTTCCAAAGAACTTAAGAACTAACATCTACAGTGTGCTGCCGATTAATAATTTCAATTCATCCCTCAGTTTGTAAAAGTAAACAAATGAATGCACTTACAATGGAAGCTTAATAAGCATTACATCCTAGATGGTTTAAAAGCAGAAATGTATGATAATTTTATTAAAGCACTTATTTTAGCACAATGATGTATGTTATTTGAGCTGTAAAGTTTGCTTGCCTCTATTTGTCCCTTTAGTTGTTCATGATGGATGAACTTCTGGTTATTTATTATATTACATATAACATTTATTTTGAGATAATGTTTTCCCCATAGACTTCCATTGAAAGCCCATTTATTTCTTTATTTTTCTCTTTTTTTTTCTTTTTTAAACAAATCCATTATTACTAAAAATAATAATGATGGTAGATTTTTTTTTTTGTCTTAAGTAGCACAGGTATATTTGTAGCAATAGCCAAAAATGCATTGCAATGGTCAAAATTATTTATTTTAATATTTATTATTTCTTTTATGCCAAAATAATTAGGATATTACACTGCAAGAGGTGCTTTTCTTACTTATTTTTTTGTCTTGTTTCCAGCCAAAATATCTAAAAAAAAATTTAAATCAAGAAGGATTTTCTACATGAGTAAAAATTTGTCTTGTTTTTCAAAAAAAAAAAAAAAAAAAAAGTCAAAATTAAGTGCATTTTTGCTTGAAACAAGCAAAATAATCTTGTTTTCTGTTTATAATACGATTTTTTTTGCTCACCCCATTGGCTGATTATTTTGTTTGTTCTTAGCAAAAACTCACTTAATTTTGACTTGTTTTTCTAAAATCAAGAAAATAATTTTTTCTTGTCTAGAA
Source organism: Garra rufa (assembly GCF_049309525.1). Lineage (NCBI taxonomy): Eukaryota > Metazoa > Chordata > Actinopteri > Cypriniformes > Cyprinidae > Garra > Garra rufa. The sequence continues at coordinate 1,139,864 of NC_133372.1, read as the reverse complement.
AATCCTTCTTGATATAATAATTCTTAGATATTTTGTCTGGAAACAAGACAAAACATATAAGTAAAGCATTTCTTGTGTTTTTTTGTAAGTAAAGATTATGTTCCACGAAGAAATTTTGAAAATTTCCTACCGTAAATTTCTCAAAACTTAATTTTTGATTAGCAATATGCATTGCTAGGAACTTTATTTAGACCACTTTAAAGGCGATTTTCTCATTATTTAGATTTTTTTGCATGCTCAGATTCCAGATTTTCAAATAGTTGTATTTAAATATTGTCCTATCCTAACAATCCATACATCAATGGAAATCTTATTTAATCTCAGTTTAAAAGTACCCTTATGATTGGTTTTCTGGTCGAGGGTCACAAATAAATACATTAAAAAAATTAAATACTGTAGCATTAGACTCAAAAACCCTGCCTGAACTTTTATGTTTAAGAGTGTGCAGCTCTATACTCTGTTCTGGGATCAGTTTGTGTGTTTATATGGAACACATTAAGATAATTGTGAGATCAGTTTATGAGAGGAGCGATCAGAGATCAATAGGTGAGTTGTTTTGTTAATAGATGAGCAATAGAAGCTCCTGAGTCAAAAATCAAAGGAATTCCAATTTTGTTTCACAAGCTGACATAAAGGAGCATTCTTTTATTTTCAAATTTAGGCCAAATTGCGTTATAAAATATTTAACCTCGGAATAAGCGCTCGAGCCGTGCGATCCGGAGAACAGACGCGTCAGATATATGGGCATTCCAGGTATCCATAAAAAGGGAATATTCAAATGAGGGAACATTAGAATATTAAATCTTGATTTATTTATGCGAGTGCCATTAGGGGTTATCATCTGGATCAGCAAACAATTTTTCAGGGGTTGAGATTTTTATGTAGTAGCAGACACATTTAGCACCGCGCCACCGAAAACATCCCCACTGTGACATCCTGCTGTTCATTGGCCGATTTCCGCCCATAAAAATGGCAGCCGATATTATAATGCAAATCCCTTATGGGAAAATACCTGCGCGATCGCTGCATATAAATGATGTGGCATTGTACCTCTCTCGCTCTCTCTCACCTTATTACCGAATTACGGAGAGCTGGGAGAGAGGGGCGAGGGGGAAAGGTGATGATGGATTCTTTGTGGATGACACGGGAAAGCATTATGAAGCCCCCGTTTGTCAGGCCAACATTAAGGGCTAATTTTGAAAATCTAGCGTGCAGTCAATTTCCTCCGGCCCGAGGGTGAAAGGTAGCGTGCTGACAGGAGGGCTAATTTCACCCTCCTTATTTACCTCTATGCATCATTTCTGAGCGCCGCGCTGACACCCCGACGCCCGCTTTAAAAATGACACCAGTGCCACCACACGCCCGGATATTAACCACCGCGTTCGCGTTTGTGTGTGTGCGCGTGTGAGAGAGCGGCACGGGGAAGAAAAAGGTAAACCTGGCAAATCTATCATTTTAATAACAGCAAGCAAGGTTAATGTAGTTTACCTTACACAGGGGGTGTATAAAGGGCCGTAATCTGTGTGTGTGTGCCGTTTTAAACAGACACACGCTGCCCTGCGACACACATGGCTGCTCTGATGGCTGTTTGTTGTGTAGCATGCAGCAGAAAAATCAAAGTCTTAATGCTATTGTGTGCCCGTAACCATCTGTCAAAGCCACACGGAGATGAGAGCGAGATTACCCAGAATAAACAGGAATGCCGGAGCGTCGGTGAGACCCTCGGGCGAAAAGACAAGACGAAGAAGCGAAGAGGGAGGGAAGCGCTTCACGAAGGGACATCAAAGCCATTGTGATTCAGGAACCGTCAGGCGGCGGCGTTTGTAACGACGGCAATCTAACACAGAGACACCATGATGACCGTGATGATGATGAGGAAGGTCTTTAGACGGTATTTCATCGCTGGAAACTTTTCCCTTTGAGATGTCAGAGGAACATTTAGCGGATCCCGGGGCGGTCGCGAGCGTGCGACAGCGGTTCCTGAGGTGGCGAATCTGTGTAAATTTACCGTGAAGTCTCTGGAAGTGCTATTCGAGTGGGAGATTTTCCCTTTAAAGCCCTCATTCGGAGCCTCGCAGGAGAGGATGCAAACCGACAAAACTGCAGCCGCCGCGAAAAGGGAGAAAAACACTTGGAATCTGCTCTCAAACAACTGCAGAAACTCCTCTCAGATATTCTTCTCTAATTAACCCGATTTCTGCGGTTCTGTGTGCTGCCGCTGCTGGTTTAGCAGAGAGGTCATTGCAACACTTTAATGAGATTAATGAAATCACTAGAGCTGTTACAAACCTGGATGTTCGGTGTTTAGCATCAGCAGGCACATCCGGGCCAAAGTCCCTGATCAAACCACGAACTAAGACACCAAACGTTTGTGCATTTGAGTGTGTGAGGGGAATGTGTGTGCTTGTTTGATCAAGTTAAATAAAGGTCAAATGTGTCTTTTTCTTGGTGGAAACTCCAAAATGAAAGACAATGTTCACTTAACGGCAGAGTACACTCTTAAAAATAAAGGTGCTTCACGATGCCATAGAAGAACCTTTTTTTTTCATCTAAATGGTTCCATAAAGAACATTTAACATCTGAAGAGCCTTTTCTGTTTCTGCGCGAAAGAAGGTTCTTCAGATTATAAAAAAGTAAGAAAGAGGTGGTTCTTTAAAGAACCTTTGACTTTGGTTCTTTGTGGAACCAAAAATGGTTCTTCTGTGGCATCGCTTGCAGAACCCTTTAAAGCACCTTTATTTTTTAAAGGTGTAGGTGATTTAGTTCAGAAACATTTTTAGTTAGCAATCACTAAGTTAGGTGGTCTAAATGTATTTATATAATCTGTGGAAGACGTAGGACCATAACATATTCAAATTCAGTCCAATCATATCTCTCTGCCCGAGGGCTACGATAGGCTGGCCTACCTGCCTGTCGATGTATGCATTTGCACACCACTGCACACCCTGTTCACGCAGACATGATACGTCATCAGCGCGTTCCATTACGTTATTATTGTGATGTTATGCACTTTGTACTGTAATGTTTTCTCACCGGTGAATGAGACATGAGATCATCTGACAGTGTTGACGCCGGCTCTCATCGTGAAGCTGTTTAGCCTCTGCTCTGCCTGTGCATGGTCATGTGTTTTGGAGGAGGCATTGCTTTGGAAAGTGATTTCCAGGGAGGGTGAGATCTTATGCTTTCAAAGATAGCCTCTCTAAAAATGCCAGCACTACCTTTAATATTTAAAAGTGTCAATAAAAACACTTAAAACCAATTAGCATGGACTATTTTACTGGACTTTTGGTGTTGTGTATTATTTGGCTAGAAACCTACAGAAATATGCAAACACATTGCATTGTGCAGACAGTTGCACAAAATTAACTTGTATTATTAGTTATTATTAGTTATCGTATTATTATTATTAGGTTATTTGGCCATAAATGCAAGTGCAAACACAAATGCATGACCATAGCATTACAAGCATGCAGACAGTTGCAAGCAATTAACTTTTTTTCGTAGGAGTTTCTTAATGGGTTATTATGGACGCCTGTGTCAGCAACTTTCAGTTATCTCAAAATTTGGACTTTTTTCTCACAATTGCGAATTTACATTTCCCAATTCTGACTTTTTTCTCAGAACTGAAAGATATAAACTCACGATTGTGAGTTATAAAGTCAGAATTGCGGGATATAAACACAATTGCAAGTTATAAAGTCAGAATTGCTAGATATAAAGACATAAAAAGATATAAAGGGATCTAAACTCACAATTGCGAGTTTGTATCTCGCAATTCTGACTTTTTCTTGCAATTGCAAGTTTGTCTCTCGTAAATCTGACATTTTTTCCTCACAATTGTGAGTTGTATCTCGCAATTCTGACTTTTTCTCAGAACTGTGAGATATAAACTTGCAATTGTGAGTTTTAAAGTCAATTTCTGAGAGGAAAAAAATACTAATTGCGAGAATTCAGAATTCTTGCGAAACTCAGAATTGCAAGAAGTTGCAGTAACCTTTTTTTATTATTATTCAGTGGTGAAAATGGGCTTGCACAGGTTTAAGTTTCCTTAAAATGAATGGACATTTCAATTGGGATTTATCCGTTGTATTTGCTTTGCATTATAAGTAGAGCAAGCTTGCATTGCCATAAATGTTTGCTTTTTTGTACTAGTGTAAAGTATGTTTTGGACATCAGAGTACTGTTATCATTAGCTTAGCAACATGCAAATGCAAAACACAAATGCTCTTTTGCAAGCAGAATGATATTTCTATGATGCACATATGAGTTTCCATTTGAGTTAAGATTCTGCTGCCTATGTCATCTATGTCAGCTCATAGTTCTGGAGCAGAGGTTTTGTGTGTATATTCATGAGCAGTGATGTCAGTGTGTGAGGGCCAGCGTGTGCCCCGTTTGCTGCTCTACTCCTGTCAGACTGCCACACGCTGAGAGCACTTCCTGTGTCCCCGCTCTTTCAGGTCATGTTTGAACTAAATAACCATCAGTCAAACTCTTGCCCTCTCTGCTCCTGTTCTCCAAGAACAACACCTCCTCAGCACCTCTCCTCCTCCGATCTGCCCATCACTTTTCCTTCGCAAAAGCAGCTACATAGTTCCAAAAACCTAGTCTATAGTCTGTGAGAATATAAGTCTATGAACTTACATAGAAGTAAATGGGTAATAAACATGGCAATAAACATCAAAACACCATTAATTTGTTGAATTAACTTAAAAATAATTTGTTACCTGGGTGCCTTATAAATTTAAGTTTAGTCAACTCAAAAAAGTTTTGTCAACTTAAAATGTTCTAAGTGGCAACTTAGATATTCAAATTGATTCAACTTAAAATTTTAAGACAGCGGGGCAACAAATTATTTTAAGTTTGCTCAACAAATTATTATTATTATTTTTTTTACAGTGCAGTTAGAAAAAAAGTGCTTTAAAGCTTGTTGTTTTGCAGAACGTCACAGTTATAAATGACATGAGAATAAGGTCTGAATTTAAGAAGACCATTTAAAAAAATATATAATTATATTTTCATAATGATTTTTTTTTTCTTCTCAAACCTTGTCTGTGGTGTAAAAACACCCCTGGCCAAATGCCCGAGAGGGCATCACTTCCCACTTTGATAATTACTGTGATTACCATCTTCTGAACATCACATCCTTTCTTTTTCTCTCAGATGTAATCTATCTAGGTGGTTGAAAAAAAAAGGGAATTTATATCTAAAAATGACCTCAACTTAGCACCAACAAGCTTGTTAGCTAGACAGTTAGCAGCAGCTAACAATATTTACTTATTTTCAGTATGGTTATTAATAAAAAATCATATCTGTCCACTCGGCTAGTTGATCGAAACAATATAAAAATGTATGCTGTTGATAAACAAAATAAAAACAGACACACTTAGGGCTAAATGTGTAGTGGGGAGTATGATCGAGTAAAAAAAAAACAAAAAAAAACAATTTGTTGAGTAAACTTAAAATGATTTGTTGCCCTGCTGCCAGAAAATTTTAAGTTGAATCAATTCAAATATCTAAGTTCTCACTTAGTACAACTTAACATTTTTAAGTTTACTAAATTTTTTTGAGTTGACTGAACATAAAATTATAAGGCAGCCAGGTAACAAATTATTTTAATAGTTTTTTTACAGTGTTATTTTATTTAATCTGTTATTTTAATGTTTCGTTTTTTTTTTTTGTTTTTTTTTTACCTAAAACATAGACACTGATATTAATGTGTCTTCATTCAAGCATTTCAGTGGTCTTAAATAGATCACCCTTGAACAGATTTAGTTCACAAATAACTGTCAGTTTTTACCTAAATATGATTTTCAGTTGCAATAATTAATCCTAAAATTTGACATTAGTAACTTACTTTCTTACTTGTGACTTTAGTTCACTGGTGACTCGCTCTAAATGGCTCATTTGAATCAGTGAGTTGACTCAAGAGCAGTTGTAATGAGATCATTCCAATTAGGGAATAAATCGTTTGGTGTGATTTGCAAACCAATTTAACAGGTTCATTGAAAATAATCAGTTTGTTCATGAATCAGACACTGCTTCTGCAACTGTGATATATTACAACGAGTAACAATATGTTTTATGAAATGTTGTAAAGTAAAAAGTATGATCTTATGCTTTGGAATGTAGTAAAGTAAAAGTTACTCAAAATAAAACTACTCCAGTAAACAGATACTTGAAAAATGTATTTAAGTACAGTTACAAAGTAAAACTACTTCATTACTGTCCACCACTGACATTGTGTTATCTTGAAACTAAGGAGATACAATCTCATGAAAAAACAATCCTGTACCTCTTGTACCAATACACTCTTAAAAATAAAGGTGTTTCACGATGCCATAGAAGAACCTTTTTTTTGGCTCAGTGGTTCCATAAAGAACCTTTAACATCTGAAAAACCTTCTTTGTGGTGAAAAGAAGGTTCTTCAGTTTATAAAAAGTAAGAAAGAGATGGTTCTTTAAAGAAGGTTTGACTGGATGGTTCTTCTATGGCATCGCTGTGAAGAACCCTTTTAAAGCATCTTTTTAATCCTATTTTTAAGAGTATAGTGCATGGCGTTGCAATCAAAGCCAAGGTCATGGGATTGATTCCTAAAGAAATGCATGATCTGATAACATGTATACTGTACCTTAAGTGCAATGCAATGCATTGGATTCGTGCAAATGTAGAAAATCATTTACTAACCTAGTCTGTTTAACATTAAATATCTATTATTTCACCTTTCTCACATTAACACAAAAATGAAATAACAAAAACTGTTTACGTGGTGTAAACACATCCGTAACACATAAGCAAAAGTTCATCCTGGAAAAGAAGGTGGACAGTTGAGACACTTTGCAGCTCAAATAATTAACAGTTTTTGCAACAAAAAACCAAGCCTGACATTTAAACCCATTAGACCCATAGACACCTTTCTCTAACTGTAAATGCTATTTTTACTAGTTTTTACAAAACTGAGGCACGTGTTAAAATGATTTTCTGTAATCATTAAAATGATTTTTAGTAATCAACATTGTTACACATGCGATTGATAGTGTTTGTCATGTTGAACTCTTAATATTACTCTACAGAGTGTGTTTTAGGCCGCATCTGAGCGCACTCAGATTGACACGGCGACACAGAGGTCAGTTCTACTCCCGCAGCCCTTTAATTATCAAATCTGCTTATTAAATTCATTTTATATGATATTCTATTGTAAATAATGGTTGAATTTGGAAACACACCTCTTGGGTACAACATAAAGCAGAATATTTAATCGTATTCCTGCAAATGAAAGGACACATTTTAAATGCGTTTTAATGAGTTTGTAGGTTTGCGCGCCGGCACGGCCCATAATTACGGCATTATTTGGCTGCAGCTTCACGCCGCGACTGACACATCATTCTCACGGAGGGGGGGTGTCCGGTGGCAAACCGCAGGACTCTGAGAGAGTCGTATAAAGGAGAAGAGGTGAAGTCTGAGCTGACAGCGGCGGTGCTGATGATGGGGGAGACAGCTTTGGTTACCTTGACGACAAATTTATTTATGGTTGCCTGAGATGACATGTGGTAATGTTCCGTACCTGCTGACGGGGGGGTGATGGGGGGGGTCTCCTGTTTCAGCCTCAGTTGACAATTAAGACCTGGGCGACTGTAGCCGGGGGTTAATACTGCTCATTAAAAGAACTAGGTCATTAGCAGGGAATCAGGGCTCTTAAGGCAGCTCAAGGAAAGGGGGGTGCGGGTGGGGATGGGGCAAGTGTGTGTGTGTGTGTGTGTGTGTGTGTGTGGAGTCAAATCTGCATCTCCATGAACACGGCTCTTACATTAATTAACCTCCCTTTTCCTGGTTGAGGAAAAAAATCTGTTATCATATATTCACATGGCTGTACACCAATTAATTGCAAAGAAAAAAGAAGGCAGTTTACCGTCATCCCAGCGGTCGCCCTGTCTGCCTGCGCAGGAGATCCATTATTCCAGGGAAGGAGAGGAGACGTGGAAAAAAAAGGGAACGAAAGAAAAAAGTCTAATGTGTATGATGAGTAAAATGAGGATCGGGGCCGAATCAGGGGAGGGGGACGCGGGGAATAAAAGCCTCGGAAATGAAAATAAATAATCTTGGCTAATACCTCACCTTAGGAGAGCAGGCGGGGCCCCAGCCAATCAGAGCGCTTCGGAAACACCTTCGCAGCCGTTGCGCACACACACACTCTTTGACCTTCAGTGCAGAGGCTTACAGAAGAAGGCCACGATCTACACACACACTCGCGTGGCCCTCAGGAGACAGCGCAGAGAGAGAGGAGATGTTCCTTACTGAGAAACAACATCAGAGCATCAGAGACGGATAGAGGACTTGCTCATCTCTGGATGTCAGTGAGAGCTGAGCAAAGACCACACACACACATATATCTGCAACGAAACATACAGTCCAGTGTATTTGCTAGTTCTTTGCAATGTGTTTGATTGTCTAGTGTGCTTCTGCACCATCCAGTGTGATGTTGCTGTAAAGCCCAGTACAAAAAGTGCAAAAAGTCCAGTAATATGGTTTGTACAGTGCAATGAATTTTGTGTAGTCCACTGCAATATGTTTCTGTAAAACTCAGTGCAGTGTTTGCTGTTCATTCCAGTGCAGAGGTCAAGACACTGGGTTTCTTTACTGCCCAGTTTAGTGTTTTTGTAAAGTCCAATGAAGTGCATATCAGTGTTTCTACGTAAAATGTGCAATATTGTGTTTTTGTTCAGTCCAGTGTTGTGGTTCGTTCCAGTTTCTGTAAAGGTCAGGATTAGAATGTTCCCATAAAAAAGTCCAGCACAGTGCATTTCAGTATTTCTGCATTACATGTAAACTCCAGTGAAGTGTGTTTTAGCATTTCTGTCAAGTTTCTTTTTTTTTTTTTCAACAGTAGTGTGTGTCAGAAGTCCAGTAATTATTTTTTTTTTTTTTTTTTTTTTATACAGTGGATTGTATTTTTGTGCAGTCTAGTGCAATAGTTTGATGTTAAGCCCAGTGCAATGTTTGCTATTCATTGTACAGTGTGTTTCTCCAAAATCCAGTGTGTTTTTGTGCAGTCTAGTGCAATATCTTGCTGTAAAATGCAGTGTTTGCTGTTCATTCCAGTGCAGAGTGTTTCTGTAAAGGTCAGTTCAGTGGGTTTCTCCTACTGTCCAGTTTAGAGTGTTTCCGTGAAGTCCAGCACAGTGCATTTCAGTATTTCTGCATAACGTGCAATATGTTGCTGCAAAACCCATGTTTATACAGTGGAGTGTGTTTTGTTCAGTCCAGTGCTGCTGTTCATTTCAGTTTATGTAATGCAGAGGGTTTCTTTACTGCCCAGTTTGGATTGTTTCTGCATAAAGGCCAGTGCATTTCAGTATTTGTGTTAAGTTTTTTTGTACAGTTTTGTAGTATGTGTAAAAAGTCTAGTAAAATGTTTTTTTTTTTTTGTTGTTGTTGTTTTTTACAGTGGATTGTGTTTTTGTGCAGTCTAGTGCAATATTTTGATGTAAAGCCCAGTGCATTGTACAGTGCTGTGTGTTTCTCCAAAATCCAGTGTGGTTTTGTGGCAGTCTAGTGCAATATCTTGCTGTAAAGTGCAGTGTTTGCTGTTCATTCCAGTTCAGTGTTTCTGTAAAGGTCAAGTAAGTGGGTTTCTTTACTGCCCAGTTTAGAGTCCAGTGCAGTGCTTTTCAGTATTTCTGTCAAGTTGGTTTTGTAGTGTTTATCAAAATTCCAGTAAATGTTTTGTACAGTGCATTGTGTTGTTGTGCAGTCTAGTGCAATATTTTGATGTAAAGCCCAGTGTTTGCTGTTTATTGTACAGTGCAGAGTGTTTCTGCTAAATCCAGTGTGTTTTTGTGCAGTCTAGTGCAAAAAAGAGCTGTAAAGTGTAGTGTTTACTGTTCATTTCAGTGTAGAGTGTTTCTGTAAAGGTCAATGCAATGCATTTCAGTATTTCTGTCAAGTTGTTTTTGTACAGATTTTGTAGTGTGTAAAAAGTCCAGTAAAATGTTTTGTACAGTGCATTGTGTTTTTCTAGACTGCACTATTTTAATGTAAAGCCCAGTGCAGTGTTTGCTGTTCATTGTACACTACAGTGCAGTATGTTTCTGTAAAATACAGTGTGGTTTTGTGCAGTGTTGCTGTTCATTTCATTCCAGTTGCAGCATGTTTTTGTAAAGGTCAATGCAGTGGTTTTGGGTGCACTTTGTTTTACAATATGTGTAATTAAATGTACTTAGCTTAGTGCAATATGTTGCTGCAAAGTCCAGTGCAGTGTTTGCTGTGTGTTGAGTACATACAGTATAGAGTTGTTCAGTGCAGGGCATTGCAGCTTTTCTGTGAAGTAGTTTTAGTACAATTGTTTTAGTTAAAAATCCAGTGAAATGTTTTGTACAGTGCATTGTGTCTTTGTAAAATCCATTATGTTTTTGTGCAGTCTAGTGCAATACATTGCTGTTCATTCCAGTACAGAGTGTTTCTGTAAAGGTTATTGCAGTGGGTTTCTTTACTTAAAATCCTACACAGTATGTTTCTGTAAACCCCAGTACAGTTTTGTTCTTATACAGATCAGTGTTTCAGCGGAGTGTGTTTCTGTGAGTGACCGGATCAGTGTGTTTTGGTTTCTTTAACTCCTGTTTGTAATTTGACTCTTTGACCTTCTGGTTGAGATCAAAGCTCAGCCGTCTCTCCAACTGCCCTCTTCTCACTCCATGCAACGTACACTGTTCCAGATTTACTGTCGCCTGACCTTCCTCAGCGAGAGATAATTGGCTTCTTCCGATTCAAAATTCAAACAAATAGTTTTCCCCCATTATTTATCTGTTTTCCCAGATGAGTTTTCAAACCCGTGTCATGACCTGAGGACGCCTCACATAACTATTGATGGAACGGCTATAATGTTTATCAATAATTATTCAGTGAAGAGATTTTAAGGTACAAAAGTGATTGGATTTGTAAAACCCCTTTACAAAGAGTTCATAGACTGGTAAACCTTCTTCAAACACACAAACCACACAATGTTTGCCATGCGGTTCTTCTTAATTCTCTACCAGGAGCTTTACAGATTTAAGCACTGAGTTTTCATTCATGTCTAATTCTGTAGTTGTGAGAAACAGACGCCCCTGATGAAACGGTCCAAACTTAAATGATATAATACGTCAGAAAAGCTCGCTTTGTCATGCATATTTAATGTGTTATCAGTTTCCTGAGGTGAGAGCCAAATCGAGACACGTGAGTCTCCGCTTTCTAAGGACTGTAAAAACTATCTGAGGGTTTTCCCTCTTTCATCTGTTTGGTTAATGCTTGATTAAGACAGACGTGTCCCCTGATCATGCTATATTTCGGTCTTATTGTTTTTATGAGCAGAAATCTGATGAAATTCTCTCCGATGTAGAAGTAATACTCTACTGTAGTCCACTTTTACCTCACTGGAACTTTTCGCTGTGAAGTCTGTTGGTGAATTGTGTTTACTCTCTCTATAATGAATAAAAATTCTGCAACTATCTGTGGAATAATCACAGGCTGCTGTAACTCGTCTGTAATAACCAGCGCTCTCTGTGTGTGTGTGTGTGTGTGTGTGTGTGTGTGTGTTTAACGAGCTACAGGAGGGACTAAAATAAGAGATTTGCTCAATTAAGCAATAGCGAGTGAGCTGAGAGACACCTGTGCGTACAGGAAGCTGTTTCTCTCTGTGTGTGTGGGGAAAAATCATGGCTGATTACCTTCACGAGTGCCGTCTCTTCCCCTACCTGTGCTGCTCGCTGACACACTCTCACAAACACCTCATTAACTCATCACTGTCTGGGAAATAACATACGCGTGTTTACAGACTGTGTGACTGCTCTAATGTGGGGAGAAAAACACAGATCAGGGTTTGTCAGGACATCAGGTGGGAGAGACAGCCTGAAATAGACAGGAAATGAGTGCTGTGTTAGAGGAAGTCGAGAGTGCTGCACTGTCAGAAAGAACCTTTTTAATAAAGGAATATATTTGTCCCACTAGAACCGTGATGATAAATTCCAGTAGGGCAGTAAATAGCCTATTTGGGGCATTTTTGTGACTTTTGGTAGCCCCTGAGGCCTGCTTACTTTCTGAGCATGTTGGGTTGTAAATTTACATTTATACATTTGGCAGATCATTTAAAAGTATGGAAAAGGCTGGATATAAAAATATAAATTCTCCTGTTTTACAAATCTATATCCATTCTTACGTCACAGTAATCGATTAGTCTAACCTGTTTTTATTTCATAAATGTAACATTGTAGCATGCCTCCAATCGAATAAATCATAATTCTTTTATGTGAAACAAAGTCTCAGATTCAAATTCATTTTATTACAATATTCAAACAATAATTAATAATTACAACGCGAAATAAACGTGAATGAACATCTGAAGGTACGTTAAAAATGAGTACAACTTACCAAAATGTGTGTCCTGTCTCATGTTATTGCTCAATCAGTGTTTAATATAACAGCTTGTAAACATTAAGTCATGGAACCTCACATTTACCTCAGAGAAAACATATTCAGTGACCATAAACTTGTTAGTCAGCTAGAAAAATGAACTCTAGAGATGAGCATTTAGCTAAATAGATGCACCTTATAGCATGCATATTATTGTTTTTCAGTATTTAGTTTAAATAAATACGTTGTTTTATTTTTATTTTTTTTTTATGACAGCCACCATTTTAATGTTTATATTAAAAAACAAAACAAATTGGAGTAGAAAAGTAATTATGCAGTTGTAATGTTATTTTTATGAATTAGTTTATGAAAAGTGTATATGTGACCCTGGACCACAAAACCAGTCATAAGGGTCAGTTTTTCAAAATTGAGATTTATACATAATCTGAAATCTGAATAAATAATGTATGATCTGCTAGGATAGGACAATATTTGGCTGAGATACAACTATTTGAAAATCTGAGGGTGCAAAACCATCGAAATATTGAGAAAATCTGTTTTAAAGTTGTCCAAATAAAGTTTTTAGCAAGGCACATTGCTAATTGAAAATTAACTTTTGATATGTTTATGGTAGGAAATTTACAAAATATCTTAATGGAACATCTTTACTTAGTATCCTAATGATTTTTGGCCTAAAAGAAAAATTGATCCTTTTGACCCATACAATGTAATTTTGGTTATTGCTACAAATATACCCATTCTACTTAAGACTGGTTTGTGATCCAGGGCCACATATAATTGAAGTGTTTGTATACAGATCAGTTCATTTTAATCTTCAATATTACAGTAATGCAGTACTAGCTGACTCTCGTGTATATTTTACAGCATTAGTTGAGATTTTTTTACCCTTTATATTGAATATTTAATCGAATTGCAAGCTTCTGAATCAAAATCAAATTGAATCGTGAAATTGGTGTTAAAACCCAGCCCTATTTTAAAGGATCTTACACTGACGTTCAAAAGTTTGGAATCAGTAAGACTTCTAATGTTTTTTCCAATGGCTCTTATGCTTATCAAGGCTGCATTTATTTGATCAAATATACAGAACTGTAATACTGTAAAATATTATTACAATTTAAAATAACAGTGTTCTATTTTAATATACTTTAAAATTATCAATGTATTATCAATGTTGAAAAAAAGTTTTTGCTGCTTAATATTTTTTTGGAACCTGTAATGCTTTTTTCAGGATACTTTGATAAATAAAATATCAAAAAGAACAGCATTTATTTAAAATAGAAATCCTTTGTAACAATAAATACGACCATTTAAAAGTTTTAAGTTAGTAAGTTGTCACAATAAAACAGGGTTATAGGGTTTTTAGCACAATTTAAACAGTAAAATGTTTAGGAAACACAAAACAAACATGCGACGTATATAAACTTGTAACAGTTAAAACGCACGTGACAACATAACATAACATAAACTGTGATTTCATGAGTATTTATGTTTCTATCTTTGCAATATAGTGATGCTTAATGTTTGTAATGCATGTGTGGTTTTATTTCACGATAGTACGTTTTATTTTGGAGGATAAAATTAAGTTCTTCATTATTCTTGCATATTTTTAAGTGCGAATTTCCTATGTGACAACTAGCCCCAGGCTCCCATACACCACAAAAAGGAGTGATATAATGAGACAAATGTATTTTATGTAATTATTTACTATTGCAGAAAATAATGTATCACACGCTTGAATGATGATTCTTGTGCACAGCCAGTGGAAAAAGAGATACGCACAAAAGTTTGTAAACCATTGAATTTAAACTTATTAAATGGCAGAAATCCAGAAAAATGAGTAGGAAACCTCTCAATGGAGCAAAAAATACAAAATAAAGGCAAACTCCAGAAGAGAGAGCTGGAACAAACATAATATAACGTTGTTAAATTGTCAGTTTTTCATTGTAGAGGTTAGTGCAGCAGCCAAGACATGACAAAAATGAACATTCGCTCAGATTACAGTAGAAAAATGATTTAAAATGAGCTTCATTGTGACATTTTGATCGACTCTTGATACGATTTGCATCTTTAAAAATGGTGATTTTAATGTTTTGACCCACTAAAAAAAACACAGTGACAGATTATGTGGAATTAATAAACGGTTATATAGACTATATGAATTCTGGCTTTATTTTATGCACCAGGACATAACCTTATAGGTCTAATAGCAGGTCTGAGGCATGAACCTTTCCCCCATTTCTTCTCTCACAGCTCCTGTCACGAGCGATGAAGATTCCCGTGCCTTTGGATGTTTTTTTTTGGATATCTACTAGAAGAAAGTTGGAGTGCCGTGCGTCCTCTTAAGACCAAGTGTCTGTGTGAAGACAGAAAACATCAATGGTGAGTTCAAGAATTTTCAGGACTGTGAAGTCAAAATCCGCTCATGGTACGTCCAATCAAAAGACTTGAATTCTATTTGTTTCGTTTCAAGGGATCGTGATGAAGGTCTTCTTCAAGACATCATTGAAGTGGACGGATCGGGGAAAGCGCGCTTTCATGACAATGTCGTCGGCGGGACTTTTCCATGTGAGCAGGTACGCAGGGTCTCACGCGCAGAGTCTGTTTCAAATGTAGAACGAGATGGAACGAACGCTCTCAAAAGCAGAATTTTAGAGGAGATTGAAATAATGGCTCACAGCTTTTAAAGGGAAGAGCTCATTTTAGGTTAATACGGTAAGCCTGTTGGACCCAATTACTGAAGGTGCTTTTCCATTGTCATCTGGTATTTCTCCTTGAGCAGATTAGCCGTCAGCACAAAAAACTCAGTATCCAGGATTTGGTGCTTTTCTCTGATCTGGCTAAAATGAAGCACTTTCCAGAGAAAAGAGGAGCAAAGCGACCCAGTGCTGTGGTCTCATTAGAGTTTGCCCACCAAAATCTGTGGTATAACACACATCGTGTAATGATCGAATCCTTCAAAGCTGCTGGTCGAATTCATTTGTGTTCTACCTCAGTGCTTCTTGACTAGTTTCATTTCAAGATGTGACCCTGGACCACAAAACCAGTCTTAAGTCGCTGGGGTTTGTTTCTAGCAATAGCCAAAAATACATTGCATGGGTCAAAATTTTTTATTTTTCTTTTATGCCAAAAATCATTGAGAAATTAAGTAAAGTTCATGTTCCATGAAGATTTTTTGTAAAATTCCTACTGTAAACATATCAAAATGTAATTTTTGATTAGTAATATGCATTGTTAAGAACCTAATTTGGACAACTTTAAAGGTGATTTTCTCAGTCTTTTTGATTTTTTTGCATCCTCAGATTTCTGATTTCAAATAGATGTATCTCAGTCAAATATTGTCCGATCCTAACAAACCATACATCAATAGAAAGCTTATTTATTGAGCTTTCATATGATGTATAAATCTCAGTTTGGTCAAATTTAACCTTATGACTGGTTTTGTGGTCCAGGGTCACATATTTTGCCCCCAAAGTAAACAATAATGCACTATATTTGTCGGTTTCTAATTGTCTCCTGACTTTCGATGGTTTCATTTGGATCAGCCATTTTCATCCTGACTCAGTGAATCAGTGTTTAATGTAATCTGGGTTGCATTTTCTTCAGGGTTTGTTCAAGGTGACATTTTGAATTTTAGGGCCTGGAAAACCTTTGAAAATATCAATATTGCTGAAAAGTGTTTGAATTATTAAAAACGGTGTATCTATGAAATAAGTGTTTACTTTTTTTTTTCAATAAGCACATATCTTTTCACACAACATTTACGCAATTCAAAAAAACATACCCTTTTCTCTGACAGTGTCGTATAAACATGAATGAGGGCGCAAAAAGAGAAATAAATGAACTGAATCAATTAAGTGAGTCATTTTTGCTGGAAACGCTCCGATTGATTCAAACTCATGACTTCGATTATTAATTTCAAATGATTTACTAGCAAAAACTAGATCATATTAAAAAAGCCATTTATTTTCGAATTTCGACATACAAAATGGTTTTAAAAAGCACGTAGTGATCGGTGAAATGGAGCTTTTCGAAACTCAGAGTCAGTTAAACTATTGCGTTGAAAAAAATCACTGTTTTGAAGCACTCGAATCAGATTGCGTATCATGAATCATTTGTTTTATGTCGGGACTTCAAAACTTCAGTGCGGGTTCTCGAATCATTTGACTTGGATCGAGACTTCAAATGTGTATCGCAAATCATTTGATTTAGATCGGAACGGATTCGTGAATTATTTTGCAATTGAATGATTCAAATCAAATGATCCCGATCTTATTCAAATGATTGGCAATAATTCAGTCTGTGCTCTGAGATCTAAACTGATGGTCCGTGAATGATTATTCAGATCTGGACTTCCGAGTCTGCATCGCAAACCTTTGATTTAGATCGGAATGTTGAAATGGGTCCGCAATTCTTTTGCTATATATTGAAAATTCATAGTGCAGATTGTGAATCATTTGATTCAGATTGGGACTTCGGAGTGCATATGGCCAATCATTTGTTTTAGATCAGGAATTCAGAGTAATTTCGTCAATCTTTTTTTCTGATTTCTTTTATCTTGAACAGTAGAAAACAACAAAAAGAGAGAATAACGTATACACACATACAAATCTTTTAAGAAAGAGTGGTATTACTATAGTAAAAGTGTAGTATACATTGTTATACTTTAGTAGTGATACTTTGCATGTGCTTCTTTATTTTTTTATTGTTATATTTTTATCTATTTATCTTTTTTAGAATTAAAGAAAGATAAGACATTTACTTGATAAGTGAGATCTCTGACTGAAGTCCTTGAAAATAAAAAAGTAGTGCTTGAAAAGTGCTTGAAAGTCCTGGAATTTTATTTTACTGTATCTGTACGAACCCTGTTTTGTGTTTAGTTTAAAAGATGATAGGTCAATGTTTGAGATTAACATCTACTGAAGTGTTTTTCCCCTCCCTAAAAAAGCTGTCTGTTTATTCCATACATGATTATATGGTTAGTTCCCTGCTGAAGAAAACAGCTAAAACCAGCCTATGCTGGTTGGCAGGTTTTAGCTGGTCTACCATGCTGGTCATAGCTGGTCAGCAGGATGGTTTTAGGGGGGTTTTGCCACTTTCCCAGCCTGGCCAGGAGACCACAAGCTAAAACCAGCCTGACCAGGCTAGGAGACCAGCTAAAACCAGCTAAGACCAGCCAGGCTAGGCTGGTTTTAGCTGTTTTTTTTTTTCAGCAGGGTTGCGTGTCATTATTTGCATATAGCATGCTTTTCCTTGTTTGCATCCCAGCAGTTATACCTAAAGCATCAGAAAATCCATTGGGACTGAGTGATGTTTGGAGTCAAACTGATGTTGGCCTTTTAATGTGGTCAATTTTTGTGAGACGTAAATGTGTAAAAATCCACATTTGTGGTCTCGAATGTATCCACACCCTTCCTGGCCGGTTCCTTCCGCACCTTACGCTCACGTTATGTCGTTCCCCTTTCCCCCGGCTCGTGTGTCTCTCCTTTTTCCTCTCCTCGCCGGTTCCCCTGCGCTCAGCACTTCCTGCGAGCCGTCACCTAGCCCCGACCGCAAGACATTTCTCTTTGTTACCGTCTCTGGCGCGCTCTCCGCCCCTCCTTTCTCGACAAACTGCCTGGAGTGTGCATCGTTCACGGGTCATTACTTTTCAAAGAAATTTAAGCACGGAATGCCATTTAATTTTTCCGAATGTATTCCGTCATTAGAGATCTTAGCTGTCAGAGTGATACCATTTTTGGTGTGATGTGTTTGTTGCCTCATTTCTTTTAATTTTACCTCCATTAGCTTAATTCTTTTTTAATATTTTCATCTAACGAACTTTACAGTTCATTTTGTTTGAGTGTGTGCTAAGCGAGTTTTATGAAGCAGGCAGTTGGCTTTTCCCATTTGTGGGGCGGCAGCGAAGGCGCCCGGTGCTTCTGTCAGCTTATTTTTGGCACCTTAGCTTGCGGTTCTGCTTCTGTGCCTTGATTATACAAGCAAACAACTGCATGAAGTTCATTAAAAATAAGCAGCAGCTAATTAACCTGAACTTCAGACAAACCGCCACTGTCATCCAAGATCAGTTTGGACCATATTGAATTGTTAAAGATTTGCAATCCCCCCCCACCCCCACCCCACGCACGTGTGCGTTCGCTAACTCTTTGTCTTGATGTCTTCACTGAAGCCAGCGAATGCTTGTGGTGTGGGCAGCGCTGATTAGCTTAGCTGGGCGTGCTAGCGGCACTTTTCCCCCACCGTGTTTATCTCCGCTGAGCTGATGGGCCGCCGCGGTGTAATGGTGTGTTCAAGCGTCTCGGCCTCATAAAGGTTGTTTTGTACCCTTCTGTTGAGAGGTATCGACATTTACATGCCGCATGTTTGACATTTCTCCCGGGCCTCGGTGTCCATCTCGACTCGCGCGTGTGTTAGCGTGCATTTGATGTGGCCTTGACTCGCTGGTGAAGTCTATCTAAAACGCTCCTGTGTTTACCCAGAGGTCGAGAGATACTCCATTAGCGAAACCCTCAAGCCTTTTGTTCATGTAATTTGCTTAATTACTTCGTATCAGCAGACATTGGAGATACGTTTCACCGTTCAGATCCTCGGGGAACGTTCTGTCCGTATTTGTTTTATTATCTATCTTTCGTTATCATATTTTAACCATTCTCCATCTCACGTGTCCGGCGGTATTAGCGGCTTGAAAGAGCGAGACATAAATGAAGGGAAAGGAATTAGCAAGGAGTGAATTAAAATTTCTCCAAAAACAACAGAGATCAGAGCAAGCAGGTGATGGAACACATACACAAACACAGGCTCACACACATGCGGGGTAAATGAGAGGGGGAAATGGAGAAGGCCGTTGGGGAGACGGCAGCAGAGTCAAGCTATTGGATTACTGTCCCCAGTGAATCACTCCTCAACAATCTCTGTCTGTCTCTCTCTCTCTGGTTAATTACTGGGATTTTGGGTTGTTCCTCCACGGGGCTCGTGACTGTGTTTGTCTGCGGGGTGGGTTTAGGGAGGTCTCGACACCCTCCTCTCGCTCCTATATGATCCCTGTCTCTGTTGTATTCCTTCTGAGACTGTTCGAGGTCACAGGGCCTCACAGACTGTCTGATGTGATGTCAGCGCACAGGTTTAGATTGGTCTGAAAAACAAAAAACAAATTCATGTTTACAGGTTTCTGCTACATTTCTGAGGATAGTCACTGGTTTAGACCAAGTTTTTAAGGTGAATTCAGAAACACTCCAGTCACACCCACATACATCATGCATACTTAAACACACCTCAGGCCACACCCACAAACACTGCTTGAAGCCAAACCCACATAAACACTCCTCAAACCACATCCAATCAAAGTGCACCCATTCAAAACACTACCTAGATCACACCCACCTGAGCCACACCTATATAAACACTCAAGTTGTAACTACTTAAACCACACACATAAACACTCCTCAAACTATGCCCATTCAGGCCACACCCACATAAACAATGCTTAGACCACACCCACTCAATCTGCACCCATAAAAACACACCTCATCTGTCAAATCATATATTCAGACACATCTACAACCACATAAACACAAGAATTCAAGTCCACATCTGGTCAAAACACCACCCAAATCATAACCATCTGACCCACACCCACATAAACGCTTATCAAGCTCCATCTGCCATAGCCACACCCACATTAACACTCCACACCCACACATAAACTCCTGAAGCCACACCCACAGAAAACTCATTATGCCACATCCAATCAAAACACTGTCCAGGGCTCTGTTTCCCAAAAACATTATAAGTTGATTGTATTTCTATTGGGTCTACGATGTACTTAAGTTTATTATGCTTTTGGGAAATGAAGCCCTGATCACACCCTCTCAAGTCACACCCACATAAACACTCCAAACCACAGCCACTTAAATTATTTGTACTCAGACACAACTCAAACCACATCCACACAAAAACTTCATGAAGCCTCACCCAGGCGAAACACTACCTATTCACACCTGTTTGAGCCACACCCACACATACACTCCTGAAGCCACACCCATTTAAAACACTATCAAGATCAGAGCCACACCCACATAAACACTCTTCAGTCTACACCCACTCAGGCCACACCCACATAAACTATGCTCAAACCACACCCACTCAATCTACACCCATAAAAACACACCTCGTCTGTCAAATCATATATTCAGACACATCCACAACCACATAAACACAAAAACTCAAGAGCACACCCAGTCAAAACACTAGCCATATCACACCCATCTGAGCCACACCCACATAAACATTCATGATGCTCCACCTGCCCACACAAAAGCCACACCCACAAAGAGTTTTTATCATGCCACACCAATCAAAACACTATTGAGATTACACCATATTAAGCCACACCCACATAAACACTCCTCAAACCACACCCACTTAAAATATTTATACTCAGACACCCAGTCAAAAGACCTATTCACACCTGTTTGAGCCACACCCACACACAAACTCCTGAAACCACAACTAATCAAAACACTATTAAGGTCACACCCGTTAAAGCCACACCCACATAAACACTCCTCAAACCACAAGTATATAATATTCATAATCAGACACCCAGATAAAACACCTGTTTAAACCATACCCACACACAAACTCCTGAAGCCACAGCCAATCAAAACACTATTAAGGTCACACCCACATAAGTACTCCTCAAACTACACCCACCTGATCCACACCCACAGAAACACTCAAATAAACCATGCCTACTCAAATAACACATACTCAGACAAACCTCAAATTATATTCGCACAAAAACTCATAAAGCCACACCCAATCAATACGCTACCCAGATCACACCCTCTCAAGCCACGCCCACACAACAGTCCTCAGACCACACCCATTTCTAACAACTCAAACCACACCCACCCACCCACAAGAGCAGTTTCTTAGTTTCTCCAGCAGTGCTACTTTTGTTCAAAGGCCCATACGGATGAGTCTTACAATAACATCTCAGGAAGAGCAAACAATTGCATATTGAACTGCCACACTGTTGGATTTGTGTTGTGGTTTGTCTAATTTCAAGGTGCCTCACACAAACTCTCAGTCACCGTGACACACATCACATCTGAAGTAATGCGAGACGCCGTTAATGTAACGTTATTATGCGCTACAGCCCAGGTTGTAAATTATGATGAAAGTTCACATCTCCTCCCGTTAATGCAGACGTATATTGAGCTAATTCAAGACAGAATAAAAATGACTGTTATTATCTCCGAATAAAAGTTGGGCTGATGCTATGTGAGACATCTCATAATTATCAGGACCCTCATATCCATTTAACCGGCGCTGATATGAAGGAAAGCAGCCGCTGAATGACAGTGAGTTCATTTAGAAAGACCATCAGCTAAATGACACTCATGCGACGATCAGTAACCTGCCAGCGTGTCCCCGCGGAGGGATGACAGGTGCTCGTCTGGAACATTAAAGCACACGCTAACGTCACACACAGGACGCACGTGTGCTTAACGGGAGCGATACGATCGCACGCTCTCCTGTGTAATGGCCCCTCGTTCTGAATGCGTAATATCACTTAGCGCAATATCGATAATAATGGAGAGATTTCAGAGCTGGTTTGGGGAGGCTTTCGCCGTTATGAATTCTGAATGTATTCTCGAATTCCACAATAATGGTGGATTTTCAGAGTCCATTTACAAGTTCTTTTACCGCAGAGGACTGAGTGTTATGTTATTAGATCTGATTTCTGCTGCTGTGGTGATGGGTACTGTACAAACACTAAATACAAATGTAATGAATCCATTCGTGTATTTGAGCTCTTTGTGAGGTGGCTATGAAGTACTACAGACTGTTTTATGTTTAATTTAGTTAAATTATCTGTAATTTGGTAAAGAACTAAACTACCTATAATCCTGTAGAGATACACCAAACAAAGAAACCGCTAACAGGGAAAGTTCCCAGAACTTTAGCTAACATTTGGCAGTGTTCTTTCAAAGTTACGAACAAACATACTTCCACCTTACTGAAAAAAAAACAGCATATGCTGGTTAGGTATGTTTTGATGCTGGTTTTAGCTGGTTATGCTCGTCCTTTGCTGGTTAATGCTGGTCTTTAGCTGGTTTATGCTAGTCCTTTGCTGGTTTATGCTGGTCCTTTGCTGGTTTATGCTGGTCCTTAGCTGGTTTATGCTGGTCCTTTGCTGGTTTATGCTGGTCCTTTGCTGGTTTATGCTGGTCCTTTGCTGGTTTATGCTGGTCCCTTGCTGGTTTATGCTGGTCCTTTGCTGGTTTATGCTGGTCCCTTGCTGGTTTATGCTGGTCCTTAGCTGGTCATTTTGCTGGTCAAGGACCAGCTTAAACCAGCAAAGAACCATCGTAAACCAGCATAGCAGCATCAAAACCTACCTAACCAGCATATGCTGTTTTTTTCAACAGGGCAATTAGTAGAACATTCGTTCAAATTTATATGGTCTTTAATAACATTTTCAAAATGGAATGTTTTAGTTGAATGTGTTTTTAAAGTGTTACTACTTTAAAGAACATTCAAAAGTAGAACATTCAAATGTAGCATTGCCATAATGTTTGCGAAATGATACAATTGAGCATTCCCTTATGTTTTCTGTAACATTAACAAAGAAAAACTGGATGTTTTGAATGTTTTGAGAACATACAGAAGTAACATTTAACAAGTTAATGGGAACGTTAGAACATAATTTGCTATAGCTCTTGAATTATGACTGAAAAGAGAAAATTGAGTGTGAAAATTATGATCAGATCAGTCAGATCAGATTTCAAGGTTACCGTTTCGTGCTTTTGTAGGATCAAAGCTTTACATTGAAGAAGCTTTAGTTACATTATACATAAACGTTTACACACACCTATATAGGCAAATGCTTTTAACGCATGTCAAAAATGGCGCAAGGTCATGGGTTCGATTCCCAGCGATCACATATAGGGCTGCCGATAAAATGTGCACCTTTAGCGCACTGTGAGCGCTTTGTATAAAAGCATCCGCCAAATATATAAATGCAAGCGTTTGTTTGTCTGTCTCATCCCAATAGAGAAAAGTGAGATGTTAAAAAGAGAAAAGACGCATCGTTCGTCTGACAGTACAGTATGACGCCGTATAAACCCTAAACATGTTGTTTTAATAATACAATAACGTGTGCGTTACAATAAGCAATTTTAATTCCATCTGCTAAGTATGACAACATTAGCATATCCATTTAATTAGCGGCGCGCGTTAAAGTCGTCCCACGTTAATCACCTTCCCGAATGTGCCTGTGTCTCTCTCACGGCAACTTTCTCTTTTATTTTTATCTAACGAGATGTTTTTCTCTCTTCTGATGCAGAATAAAGGTGTTTGTTATGACGGTTATATTTCTGTTCTCAGTTCAGTAATCAGCCGCACTGTCTCTGCATGAACAGTGATTTCACTAAACAAAATCATCGGCTAAATCTATTCAAACACTCACATTAATGGGCTGGATTTGAATGGATTTTCATATTAAGGCTCATAGATTCTGTCAGCAATTTATTAATTGCAACAGAGGCATCATTGTTTGCCATTTTGACACCGGCTCAATTAGAGCACTATTTAGAGTTAATTAGATTATTCTGAAAGCATTTCAGAAATGAGATTTATTGTCCGAAAAGAAACAACATGAAAGTTCATCTTACAAAGGAACGGCAGTGATACCCGCAATAAAATCCCATCGCGCGCTCTTCATCTTTCTTTCTGTCTGTTTTTCTTTCGCGCACACACTCTGAGTGCGTCTCTTATCTTTAGTATAAATGCATGTGAAATGAATACGGCTCTTGAAAATGGAAGCTGCTTCACTTCAGTAAATGTGTCTTTAGAGATGAATGACAATCTTATTTGATGCCTCTTTGGAGAAGTAAAAAACTTCTCATTTAAGTCTTTAATGTAGAAAAAATGAATGCAACGTTCGTTTTTTTTCTCCTGTGCAGTTCATGCTTAGTAATATCAGAGGTTTCCATGTGATCTCATTCATATTTGCAGGTGTTTGTACCTGAATTGTACATTTATACTGTAGTACATTTAGTATATCAACATACTGACAACATCTATACCACAATACAACTTTTTAATGTTAAAAAAAAGTAAATGTGTTTAAATTTAATGCCAGTAGATTATTGTGTTTGTATGCATACAATAAACCAACCTATAAAAGAAATACTCAAAAAGATTCACAGATATTTGTCTCTAAATTTGTGCATGCACAAGTGTTTTGGAATGCTTAAACAAAATGTAATGAGTATATAGACTAATGCAATCATGTTAAATGTGTAAAGTTCTACTGTGTAAAATGTGAGTCTGTGTAAAGTCTGATCTTTTGGTTAAACAGTCCCCGCAGGGCCGTCGTCTTCACCTCTCAATCCATTAACGGCAGAAGCTTCACCTGAAACACGCCATTTCTCCATCTGAGCCTCGCTGCCCTCCTGGAGTTTATTCAATAATACATGAGGAGTCATGAATTATTCCTCCTGCTGGATTACAGGTTATTAGAACTAAAAGACATGCATGTTTTGCAGGGAATTAGTAATGTGTGTTTGGTTTAAAAGGGTAAAAAGAGCTTGTAGTGAAAGCAGCGAGCAATCAAACTTTGATGTGAAATATTACCGCAGGTCTCTCACTTCCTCTTTCAGCACGTAACACTTGCTCAGATCTCGTCTGGCTCCATCTGTAGAGTTTTAAAATCTTCATCACTATATTAAACCCATGCACTGTACTGATACTGTTCTTCCTTTTTAAATCATGGATTATGAGCTATGGATAATTGATCCATATTCTAACAGAATATGTCAACAGTGGTTATCACTGGTGATTTAACACAGCACACGTGGAAACGTCTCCAGTACATCTTCATTTTGTAGACTTTCCACGTAATATATACTATTGGAAAATATTTACAATAAGCAATAGTGTCAAAATAGGCACAGACTATATTATCCAAGACAAAACATAGTGTCTTTAGTGTGTATATATAGCAGGGTTATGTTAACTAAAACTAAAAATGAAACTAAAATTCTAAAACTAATTTTATAAATATATAATTCTTTAATTAAAACTGAAATACAATTAATAACACTCAACTAAATTACTGAAACTTTAACTAAAATCCAGTTTAAAATTTAAATAAAATATAACTATGCAAAATATTAATAACTTAATCTTGATACTAAAATAACACCGTATATCACACAAATTCATGCATGAGAAATATTTAGACATTTCTTTCAAACCTTTTGTTCTTTTGTGTCATTCAAACACATGAAAACATCTGAAGGCTTTATGGAATCTTCTGAAACAAGACTGAAATGTTCCCAAATCAGCGACTGTATGGTGTAAAGATAAACACTGCTATAATGTTTCACTTTTGTGACTGGAGCAGCTGTTGATGTGTTTGACAAACACTGATGTGACGTTCGACTTGCAAACTTGCTGATTCAAATATCAACAAATTTCCTGGAGCTCAGCTGGTTTTGTTTCAAGATTTCACGTCAAGTGTCGACCCAAAACAGAACCAAATTTTCTGGGTCACGACCCACCGGTTGAGAAGCTTACTTGAGTTTAGTGACGCACGGTATGTTTCCGCTCATTAAAACAGAACAACAAATCCCTTTAGTTATAAAATCAGTTCCTCATCACATCTGTGTCCACCCACTGAAGAATGGAAGGGAAAAGGCTTCATCTTCATCTCTCTCAGCGTTGGTGTCGCTGGTGTGTGACGGGTGGGTGTTTTTACTCTCTGTTAGTTACTCATTAGATTTCTCTCTCTGTCTCTCTCTCTTTCCATCAAATAAGTGACACACTTTTTCACAGGCCTCGTTCGTCTCATCCGGAGCCATTTCTCATTTCTACACTTCTGTGTTTTTCATTTGGATTCTCACCGGCCACAAACCCAGAGGAGCCCGGAGAAGTGCTCGCCGCCACCAAGAGAGGCTGTTTTACATTAAAAATGCTTTTGAGCTGAGGTAACATCATGCTTTAATAATGTACAACACCAGGCTGCACGGAGCAAAATACATTTTTAATTACTAAAGTGACTAATATCTAAGGTTCTGCTTTGAGGTTTTTGTTTCATTAAATATTCATGTGTTTTTTTTCTTTCGCATTGGTGCATCTGAGCCCCACACCTGGAGTTCAGCGCCACGCTTTCTGCCAGAGGACGGCACATTTACACACGTACTAAACACGCAACACACCTCTCAGGATCCGCAACGTGTCGCACAATCGGATGAATGCGAGACCGTTCGCTCCCAAATCCACCCACAATCCCCTGAAACAGGAAATCAGCTAAACACATGACAGAAAACCTCTGTGCGACGCCGTAACGTGTTCTACCTCCCGATATGATGTTGACGTGAGCCGGTGATGCTCATCAAGGTGCCATTTCAGCTTAAAATATGAATGCGTCTCGCTTGAGCGCAGAAATGAAAGCGTTTTGTGTTCTAATGTTCTTATTACCTTCAAAGAGAACAAAGACTCGAATGTGAACCTGGAGCAGGTGAGGAAGATTAAACACGTTTAATCTGTAATATTGGGGCGATTAGTGTAAAGTGAATTCCTGGTTTTGAAGAGGACGGGATTAGACATGGAAACTCTTGCTGTAGGGGAGATTAGAGCTGCTCTCATTTCGGCCGACGTATGAATCACAGACCTGGGCGACTTGGGCCTGATCTGACTCACGCATTTCACAGAACTTCAGCCATTCATCTTACCTGTTTATTTGAAATATAAGTATTTTTATATTATTATTTATAAATGTTACATATACTATTATACATATATTACCAGTCAAAAGTTTGGACACACTTGACAATGTTTTTATTTATTTTTATTTTTTTCATACTTTTTAGTCAAATATTAATTATAAAAAATAAAAAAAACAATACAATATATATAGATTTTTTTATTTTATTTATTTTATTTTATTTTATTTTATTTTATTTTATTTTATTATTTTATTTTATTTTATTTTATTTTATTTTATTTTATTTTATTTTATTTTATTTTATTTTATTTTATTTTATTTTATTTTATTTTATTTTATTTTATTTTATTTTATTTTATTTTATTTTATTTTTCAAATACAAATTGTGCCAAGGAATGATTCTCAGTTTGTTTCTAAGAAAAACTAAATAAAAACTAATCAAATAATATATAAAAAATTAAATTAAAAATATTGTTTTTTTTAATAATTAATATTTGACTAAAAATTTAAATAAATAAATTTTTAAAAAAGTCAAGCGTGTCCTACAAAATTTCACACAATTTTTAAGCGCAAACAATACAAATTTGACACTTTTTTCATGACCATTGAACCTTTTTCAATTATGTCATTATGATTAAAGTAAAAAAAATGTAAAAAAAGGACCATGCACCAACATTTCACTGCAATAAATAAATAAATGTATCCAGTGTTTTTTGTTTTGTTTTTTTTTTTCCTTGTTTTCCAGCACAAATATCTAAACATTCTTAAATCAAGATACAATTACTTGCTTAAAACAATAAAAATGTCTGCCAATAGGGTAAGAAGGTCTTGTTTTCCCTTGAATTAAGTGTATTTTTTGACCCCAATGACATTTTTTTGTGTGTGTGTGTGTTGGTTTGTTATAAATTCGCATAAGAGAAAATAAAATTTAAGTTCTTAAGTAATTCTGCTTTTTAAGTACCTTGATTTAAGAACATTTAAATATTTGTGCTAAAAAACAAGACAAAAAAAAAAAAAAAAAAAAAAAAATTGTGTTGTTGGAGTCTCGGCTCAAGGACCTTTCCCAATCCCGTCCCGCTCTTTCTCATTTCCGTTTTGCTTCCTGTCACTACTTTACTGTCCTTTAAAAAAAAAAAAAAAAAAAAAAAAAAAAATAGCCTATCCAAAAAAATAAATAAATAAAAATCAATCTTTTTGCATTGAAATGTGCATCATATTATTTTATTTTGCAGTGTTGAGCAAAATTTCTCAGAATTCTCCTTTTTAAATTAAATATAATATCACAGTTAGGTTAAAACCATCTCCACTACTTTTCAATTTAGGTTATATAAATATTCATATGCCAGCCATCCATTGCATCATTAACATAATTTCTACAGTCTC
Source organism: Garra rufa (assembly GCF_049309525.1). Taxonomy (NCBI): domain Eukaryota; kingdom Metazoa; phylum Chordata; class Actinopteri; order Cypriniformes; family Cyprinidae; genus Garra; species Garra rufa. The sequence continues at coordinate 1,111,342 of NC_133372.1, read as the reverse complement.
CACACCTTTACTCCTGTATTCAAGTCAAATCAAACTTTTAACAGGAGAATATTTGTAAAGAGGTAAAACAGTGCTTTTCACTTGTCGGTGTGAAGGTGTTTAGCAGATGCAGCTGAATAACATTTGAATAGTTTAACTCTCCATTATGAATATGAGAGCGTTCTCATGATCTAACAAACAGGATAAAACGTTTGTTACGTGTATCCAGTCTGAAAGTTCAGAAGAAATTAGAAGTTTGAAAAACTCACAAATCAGTGATGTACCTTACATCCTGTCTGTGTGGATCTGAACTCCATGTGAGCAAATCAGGACCCTAACTAAACTTTAATATCCGAACATGCAAAATTCATATATTCATGCTGAAATAATGACTGTGTTGAATTACAGTCTCTTTAAAGGCGCGCCAATTAACTGCTATAAATAACGATGTTTTGTTTTTGAAGGCCAGTACTATGAACGCAGAGATCTAACACAAACGCCTTCACCTCGCTGGCGTCCTGTAATGAGTGTGAAACCATGTTTACGGCCGTCCTTGAACTCCAGTCAGTGTCGTGTGATTTTCATTAAAGGTGACAAGAACATAAACCAGTCCAGATGAGTTTGAGTCTTGTTTAGAGACCACCAACTTGGTTAATAAAGAGGCGGACGTGCCGGCGAATGTGGCGAGCATCTTTTAGGAGAACAGCGGCACACACACCTTTATACTGCACTGAGTTCATCTGGGATCCGTCTCTGGGTTACACTTTATATTAGGTGGCCTTAACTATTATGTACTTACTTCAACAAATAAGTACAATGTGCTTATTGTGGTCATATTGCAATGCAAATCACTTTTGCTTCTATTGAGGTGGGATATGGATAAGGTTAGGAACAGGTTTGGTGGTATGGATAGGTGTAAGGGATGGGTCAACAGTGGTAATTACAGAAATTAATTACAAACGTAATATAGGTTTATAAAAAATGATAAGTACAATGTAAAAACATGGATATACACAATAGGTACCAAATTATTAATTTAAGTGAAAGTACATAAGGCCTCTTAATGCAAATATTAGAGGTCAATGAAAGAGAAAAAAAAAAAAAAAATATATATATATATATATATATATATATATATAGTGATTAAGTAAATTTATTAAATTATACTTAAAACTTTATTTATTCTTTTGTCTTGTTTTACAAATATCTAAAAATCAAGTATCACAACACATTTAATTGAGAAGCAAAATAACTTTAAAAAATGTCTGTTTTTCTAAAAATAAAAATTGTATCAGTGACTGTATGCTTAAAACAAGACAAACAACATTTCTGTCAGTGGGGCCATAAAAATAAGTTTATTTTTCTCATCTGATCCCAATGGCAATTCTTTTTTTCTTAGCACTTAAAACTCAAAAATTAACTTTCTATTTTTTTGTATTTTTTTTTTTATAAAACAAGACTTACTATCTACTAGACCTATTATTAAGTAAATATACAGTCAAACCAAAAATTATTCAGGCAGCAGATATAGTACTATAGTTAATTTATGTAAGTGAGGATTGCAAAATAATAAAAAAAAATCTTCATACTGTGAGCTACCAGTAAAAATTTGGGACCAAAAATTGAATTTGACACTTTGACATAACCATTAACTCTTGCATTATTGTCATATTTTATTACCATTATCTAAACTATAGCGAATAAACTGTGATAATGTGAGACATTTTGAAGGTGTCTCAATAAATGTTGGTTTGTCTGTAATTCATTTTTGATTATCAAGAGGAATTTGTTCTGACACAGTTTAACTCGAGTTCTTGTCATATTTTATTACCATTTTCTAAACTATAGCAAATAAACCGATAATGTGAGAAATGTTGAAGGTGTCTGAATAATTGTTGATTCGACTGTATGTTGATTTAAGAATTTTTAGATATATTTCACAAAAATAAAAAAGGGAAACAACTGACAAATGAAGTAGTTATTTTTTATTTATTTTTGCAGTTGTATATATAAAATACAGTCTCAAAAATATTTAGTTTGTTTATTTAGAAATGTATACTTTTTTTCATTAAGAATGCAATACATTGATCAAAAGTTACACAAGATTGCATTAGAGTTTTAGAAGTATTTTCTGCAGTTATTGTGTTGCATTTATCATTTTAATATTTCTAGTCAGTAAATTATGCTAGTGTTGGTTTTCCCAGCATGCACCGGGACATAAATAATTATTGCATTTGCATTGTTTGACAGTTTGTAATGTTTGGTTTACATTATTACGTGGTCACATCCCAAAAAAGTGTTATATATAAAATTTTAACCTTTATTATTTATTTTCGTCAGTTTGTGTAAGTTTCTCCTCAGCCTCTGCACAAACTGAAACATTGGAGCCCTTCAAAAAGAATAAAAAGCGGTCAAATGAAAACCAGATCTGTCCACAGGTATTTCCTTTGTTTAGCTGCAGATGTTCAGTCAGAATCAACTGCGGTTTGAGAGTCAATCATGAGGAATAGCTTCCTCAAATCTATAATTACATTTATTTATTTAGCCATTTAAAAGCTTATATTTGCCCATATATTTCATACATATGGCAGCGTGTTATGATTAAAGAGAAATCAAGCTTTATTTAAAATGACTTTTCTGCTAAATTAAACCATGAGCAAAACATTGACCTCAACATGCAACCATAAAGGAATAGTTCGCTCTAATAATACAGTGAGTTAATAATAAGAACTAATTGACTGTGTGGAGGCTACTCGAGTTCATTTCCTTCTTCATGTTGAGAATATTTTATGCTGCTGCATCTGAATCAGTACAAACCTGTTCCATCTCTCTCTGTCGCTTTTACACTTTCATGTCTTCTTTTCCGTCTGTCACCATCACAGATGGGCTGAAGTCACAAACTTGCAGCCGGAGCTCCGTCCAGAACAGTCCAGAATGTGTCCAGATTTACCTGACCAGACTCGCTAGAGAGAGAGAGAGAGAGAGAAAGAGAGAGAGTTTATAAATGTTGAAACAAAGTCACGTCCCGACACACATCCATCTGCCACCAACACAGCGGCTCATATTCAACAGACCTGTTCTGATCTGAAGAAAATATCTAGAATAACAACAAGCACTTCTCAGTGGCTGCTTTTAATAGCTCAGGATATTCATTTTTTTTTTTTTTTTTTTTGTCAATAGTGTTGCTTTTAAAGTATAAAGCTAAAAATGAAATGGTATGATTCATACTTAAATCTCTGAGTTTTAATTGGAGACATCTTTGAGATCTTCTGGAGACACATGAGATTAGTAGAATCATTTGAGAAGTGTGAGTCTAAGTTTGATTTTGATTTAATCTCACGGAAGAAACAATTAAGATATTAAAGATATTAAAATCTCAGATTTTTCATTGTCATTGTTCACAGTCCTAAACACACTCATGTGCTCCATATGTGCAGCAGAGGTGAAGTTCTGTCTGTTCCCTGTGACACGTAGTCAAGATTCTTCTTACTGAACCTTCTGAACAACTTCACACACCACATCATAAAATAACATACGCTGCTGTTCAGAGGTTTAGTGCTTTTATTCAAGGATGCATTAAATTCTTCAAAAATGACAGTAAAGACATATATAATGCTACAAAAGATTTCTATTTCAAATAAATGTTTCAAATAAAAGGTACTTTGAACTTTATATTCATCTGTGAATCCTGAACAATAAACTGTATCACAGTTTCCACTGCAATTTTTTTTCTTACTTAGATTTTTGTCTTGTTTCCAGCTAAAATATCTAAAAATTCTTAAAGAAGGATTTTCTAGATGAGTAAAATTATTGTCTTGTTTCCAGAAAAAAACAAGTCAAAATGAAGTGTGTTTTTTGCTTGAAACAAGCTAAATAATCTGCCAATGGGGTAAGAAAAATAATCTTGTTTTCTGTTTGAAATAAGCAAAAACTCACTTAATTTTAAGTGAGATTTTAATCACTTAAGTTAACTTGTTTTTATGAAAACTAGACGATTTTAACTTGTCTAGAAAATCCTTCTTGATTTAAGAATTTTTTTGATATTTTGGCTGGAAAAGAAAATAATTTTTTGCAGTGTCCACAAAAATATTGGGTAGCACAACTGTTTTCAACATTAATAATAATCAGAAATATTTCTTGAGCAGCAAATCAGCATATTAGAGTGATTTCTGAAATGATTTCTGATCATATGACACTGAAGACTGGGGAAATGATGCTGAAAATGTAGCTTTGATCACAGAAATAAATTACAGGTTAACACATATTCACATAATAAACACTAGTTTCAAGTTGAAATAATATTTCACAATTTTTTCTCTTTTTACTGTATTTTTAATCAGATAAATGCAGCTTGGGTGAGCAGAAGAGAAACACATTCCAAACTTTTGAATGGTAGCGTATGCTTCATTTGGGTTGTATAAGATCATTTTCATTACTTTGCATGATCATGTAATCCTTGCATAAGATCATGGAAAACGTCTTTGACCTATAAGACTTGATTCAGACGGACCTACATTAATACATGCTGTAAGAATTCTTAGTAGATTATATTTGATGCATTAACTAATGTTACATTACTTTAAAGGTGCCATAGAATGCATTTATACAACATTTTTCAATTGTTCTCTGATGTCTACATAGAAGGTATATGGCATAGAAAAGGGCAAAGAATCTCCAGAAATGGTTTTACAGGTCCATTTACAACCCTAGGATTTGTCCATAGAATGAAATGCTCTGTTATTGCCTTATTTGGAAGCTTCATGAATATTAATGAGCTCTGCTCTGATTGGATGTTTCACAGAGCGGCTCAACTCTATAACTGGCACATGGATAAAAATATATATTTAATTAGGAGCTCTAGCCACTTTTAATATGCGGTTTGTTGAATCTGCCGTTTTGAATCGCGGACATTTTAGTCTGTTTACTGTGATGCATGTGCTCTGTGTAACGTTATAATGCAGAGAGAGTGCTTCTTACCACACAAGTTTAGATGCTGGTCAGTGATTCTCAAGATCTGTAAATCATTCGCCATCATCAGGCAGTTATATTAAGACTCATGGTATGTCATGTCCATGTACTGAACAGTTATTATTTAACTATGCCAAGGTAAACACAGTTTTCCATTCTATGGCACCTTTAACACATTACTGTAAAATCTCAGATTTTCACTGATGCTTCACTGTGACCTTCATCTCTGATGTAAGCAGGTTAGGAAAATTCAACTGCAGAATTTCTCATGTTGATGTTCTTTAGGATCATTGTTTGTGTTCCATCTTTCATAAATCATCAAACAGTGTGTGTTTAATGAATAAATGTAACAGCACTGAAGCCCCTGATCACCTGAACTAAATCAATCAGAAAGATTCAGAATTCTCAATATGATTTTTCTCTCTGATGTCTTTCTGCATCTCAGAAGCAGCTGAATTGAGACTGACCAGTCAGTACATCCTTTCCCATCATCATCAGGAATCCTTCTAACTCTCCAGGTTAGTGTCAAACAGCTTGAACATGCAAACCCATGGACGCTGGAGTCCTGACAGTAATGCTGAAGTGCCAGAAAATGTCTCTGGTCTGGAGCCCCTCCTCACACGTGTGTGTTTCCCGTGAGGTGTTCCGGACATGCTGGCAGTCAGGCTCCGATATCACCTTCTCCTGACCGGAATTTCGGCATTCCCTGTTGAGACTTTTCCATCTGTTTCCCACAGTGAACACGCACACACAAAGCTCTCGTGTGGAATCTGCTTAGAGAAGCTCCATTGAGCCGCTCCAGTGTCCTTAAACGCGGCCGGACACACAGCAACCCAACGCTGCTGAAACTCAGTTTCCATCTTCAGAACCTGCGGCGCATGAAACTGATTCATGTGTTTTCCTATAAACAACCTGCCTTTTATCTGACAGGTTTTCTTTTGTTTAGTTTTGAGATTCAGAAGCTGCTGATTGCTTGTATCATCACAAAATGTAACTATATTATCACCCATGCTCTTTATATAAAGGTTGATATATGTGCATCCAACATTGTCCATATACCAACAGTACAATACACTGCAAAAATGCTTTTCTTATTTAGATTTTTTTGTCTTATTTCTAAGCCAAAACATGAATGTGCATGTGCATCGCAGAGCTAAACAAGACAAGCACTTGAGGTTAAAAAGTATGTAAATATTAATTTGTTTTAGAACTGATTGTTTAGCTAGATAAGACCCTTCTTCCTCAGCTGGGTTTGTTTAGAGCCATTTTAATCTGCATTGAAACTGCATTTTGGAAGTTTAAACTCACGGGCACCAAAGAAGTCCAATATATGGAGACAAATCCTGAAATCAAATTTTAATGTAATCAAAGTTAATGTTATAATATTATGTAATTAATGGACCTAACTGGCATGAAGTAAGAAAGAACTGTTGATTTTTTATTAACTAACAGTAAAACAGTATTGCTAAATGTTTATGCAATAATTAACCCATTTAATCCCACCAGTCACAACTGTGACAATAAAAAAGTTTTCATTTCAAAAGCTCAAACACTTTACTGACTGATGTTTTAGTGCACTTTCTGCAAATATGGAAAAATATGGAAATAAAGTGTCTCAATTAAATATATGCAGTTTTACATGGTCAGTGCAAACTGTCACATGACCAGAGCTGTTTATTTCATATTTGCACCATGAGATGATGATGATGGCTGCATCAAAGCTCCAAAACATATAGTAAAGTATTTTAACTTTTAACAAGATTTTTGGTACACATCATCTCTAAGGTGTCTAGTAATAATACATAAATTCACATATATTTAGTTTTGTTGAGAGTGGTCATAGGTTGAGTAAACATGTTGACGGTCACAATTGTGAGCGGTGGAATAACAGTGAACTTAATATAAATCCAATGCAGATGTTAGTGAAGATGTTGCAATGACAATATATTGCACTAAATGATAAGTTCAAATGTTACAAATGAGTTACAATATTGATGTTGCAATTCTGGTAGCACTAATATAACAATTTGATGATATATGTTACAATAAAGTAACAATTTTGAAATATGTTGATTTTATTTTTTTTGTCTTTTATCTCAGTATTCCTATTAATGTTGCATAAGTTTTTTTATGCATAATAGTAATCCTAGAATGTGAGCAAACAGTTTAAAATAGCTGGGCTAAGATATATAACCATTTTTTTAATGACTGGAGAAATATGTTAATTCAGTATATACATTATCCCACCGACTATAAAACACAATTTTTATGCACTAATATCTGATTTTCTTCAAAGGGCAACTACTGACACATGATTTAGATGTTTTCAAGTCTGGGAAAAAAAATTGGAATTAAACAGGTTAATGTGACCTTACTGTACTGTGTCTTCTGCTGCAGACCATTATTCACATTCATGCACTTTATAGCTGCCATCGCTGCAGTTTTACACCTGATTTTGTGCCTGTCTTAGATTGGCAGTTTGCTTTGTGTGACTTTCTGTGAATTGATCTGTCGTCTGTCTGTCAGGCGTTTGTTCTGTGACTCAGAGGTGTTTGTATGAGCACACATCACACAGAGCTTTAAAGAGCTGTCTGTCTCTCTCTCTCTGTTTCTATGTTCAGGTGAGCAGGTGAGACACTCGCAGACAGGAGTGTGTGTGTAACCCTGAGGGCCGCCGCAGGCGTGTGTGTGTGTGTGTGTGTGTGTGACTGCTGACAGCTGCTACACACACACACACACACACACTAACGTCATACAACCACATAATAACCACAATCCCTCTCTGCCCGTCTCTCTCTCTTTCTCTCTGCCGCTGCAATGCATAACAAATTACACTTAATAAGGTTCCTCTCACCACACTCATTCCAACATTCACATCCCAATTTCAATTTAGTTTCTAATGTCGGAATTTCCCACCATGTATTATATTGCAATATTATAGCAATTGCAGCAAATGTGAACATTAAATTAAAAGTATTAGCACGAAATTAGTGCAGAAATCCGCCTGTTTTCCCTCTGAGCGCCTGATCGGGTGCTCACTAAAGGACCTGGTGCTTATTTCATCTGTTTTCTGAAATGAATTCACAAAAGCCTTTATTTTAATCAAGAAAAGTAATGCATGTTTAGGTGCTGACGGGTCAGTGCTGGTCAGCGATACACGCTCCCTACGGTCCATCGCTGCAGTGACCGCTGAATTACTGACAGTCACATGATCATCATGACATCAGCACTGTGTGTGTGTGTGTGTGTGTGTGTGTGTGTGTGTGTGTGTGTGTGTGTGTGTGTACCTGGTATTCATCACGTTATGGGGACCAAATGTCCCCACAAGGATAGGAATACCAGTAAATTTTGACCTTGTGGGGACATTTCTCAGGTCCCCATGAGGAAACAGGCTTATAAATCATGCACAATGAGTTTTTTTGAGTAAGTAAAAGTGTGCACAATCTCCTGTGAGGGCTAGGTTTAGGTGTAGGGTAGGTGTAGGGCCATAGAAAATACGGTTTGTACAGTATAAAAACCATTACGCCTATGGAATGTCCCCATAAAACATGTAAACCAGTGTGTGTGTGTGTGTGTGTGTGTGTGTGTTACAGTTGATCTGATGCCTGTAAATCAGTGTGAGTTTTTCATGACACTCTATTATCTCACATGGACGTGTTTTTTTTTTTTTTGCTTTCTAAATGATTCATTACATTTATTTGTCAATCCCAGAATGGACTGGAACACGTTCAGTGAAAGAGTAAATAAAGCAAGAGAAATGCTGAGTAAAATATGTCCAAAAATAATTCAGTCGAGCTAAATATTGACTGTTTTGCTCAATATCTCTGTGTTGTGTAGTTGCATTTTAACCCTTAAGAAAAAGAAGTTTATTTAAGTGTGATATTTGTATACTTCTTTTGAACTAAAAAATAGGAAATAATACTTTCAGTCTACTTTTTATGTACTTCTCAAAAATGTGCTTTATACTTCTCAGATATATACTTAAAATTATACTTTTACTTAGAAAAAGTCTAAATATATTTGAGCTATACTACTTATTTGAGAATCAGTTTTTATTGTTATGCACATTATACACTATTGCACATCTTCTGTACAGAATTTCTAAAACACAAGTGAAGAAGAAACCGAAACAACAGATGCTTCCACATGTAATCGAACACAAACATCAGACATAAAACAGCATCAAAACCATAGAAATGGAAAACTCTGTAACGTTATGGAATAAAATGTCCTCCCATGAAGAGGTAACAATGACTGCCGAGCTTTGGGCTGTTGATCAGCTCCATCTACGTTTTGATTATCATCAATAGTCTTTTTTAGCTTTTTGTTTAAAATGTTGTTTATTTATTTATTTTCTATTTATGAAACGTACCCACTTTAATAAAAAATAATGCATGAAGCTAGAATAGACGTTTTTGATTGCAACCAGACACCCTGTTCTTTCTTTTGATGTTCTGTATATTCAGATATTCATATATATATATATACAAATTAATACCTAAATAGGGACATAGTAGTATACTTAAAGTATGATGTAAAGTTCACTTAAAGAAAACTTATGAGTATACTTATCATAAGTATACATATTTAGTAAATCTACTAAACTAGTAATTTACGGAAACTATACTTGAAAGTCTACTAAAAATGCATTAAACAGTATTTAATTAGTTAAGTTAACTTTAAGTATACCTGCAGTACAAACTAAAAACATAGATGTGTAGTTGTGCACTCAAAGTTTACTACCATTATACTTAAAAGTATACTTAAAATTATACTTTTATATACTAGAAAGTGGGCCAACAAAGAGAAAACAAGATTATTTTTCTTACCCCATTGGCAGATTATTTTGCTTGTTTCAAGCAAAAATGCACTTTATTTTGACTTGTTTTTTTCTGAAAGCAAGACAATAATTTTTACTTGTCTAGAAAATCCTTCTTGATTTTAAGAATGTTTTGATATTTTAGCTGGAAACAAGGCAATCTTAGTAAGAAAATAACTACACTGCAAAAAAAAAAAAAAAAAATAATAAAAATAAATAAAAAAATTCTTGTTTCCAGCCAAAATATCTAAAAATTCTTAAATCAAGAAGGATTTTCTAGACAAGTAAAACTTGTTTTGTTTTCAGAAAAAAAAAACAAATCAAAATTAAGTGTGTTTTTGATTTAAACAAGCTAAATAATCTGCCAATGGGGTAAGAAAAATAATCTTGTTTTCTCTTTGAAATATTTTTTTTTTTTGCTTACCCCAACTTTGCTTACCAAAACTGACTTAATTTTGACTTGTTTTTTCCAAAAACAATACAATAATTTTCACTCGTCTAGAAAATCCTTCTTGATTCAAGAATGCTTTTTTTTTTTTTTTGGCTGGAAACAAGACAGAAACAATTTAAGTTAGTTTTTTTTTTTTTTTTTTTTTTACCAGAAAGTAATAAGTAAAATAACAATATTAAAAGAAGTAACTAGCAATGAGTAACTAGCCCAACACTGTAAATAAGACATTATTTTATGACAAAAATTATTAGTGTGAGACGTTTTTAACACTTTATTTTGGTGAAGAACCACTTTAAAAGGTCTGAAATATATTCCCAGGAATGAGGGCTTTGTGCATGGAAAAAAGTGCTTATTTCAGCAAGCGCCGTGATCCGCCATGATTCTGTTTTCCAATGCTCAACATACGTAAGTGACAGCGCGCACCGGTCGTGCTGTGGCGAGGTGAGGCGCGGGTCTGGACGTACCTGAGCCGTTTCAGTGTGTTCTCTGAGCTCACGGAGGGGGAGACGGTGACATATGGCATCTCTCTCTCTCTCTCTCTCTCTCTCGTTGTGTGAGGCGGCGGCGACGGTGGGGGCTTTTTCACCATGTCCAATCACATTTCCAATTGCCTCAACAACTTGAAGCACACACGAGTGAAAAACTGATTTCTCAAGCTCTCAACATCTCGGCTCAAGATGAGTGTCCCTCTCTCTCTCTGTCTCTCTCTCTGCTGGAGCTCCTCCACTCGAGAGCCAGTGATTAAAATGTGACCCTTGACTGGGGGAGGTTTGGGGGGTGGATGGCACGTCGAGGATCTCATTAGCATCGCCCCGCTATTGACACTCGGAGCAAGGCCGGAAAAGTTGGTGTAAGGAGTAAATATGTGGTTTGTTTTTTGCCGGCTGTCTTTGTAGAGGAGCTCTTGTGCACTGAGAGGCTCTTCTTTACCGGCGGAGCGACGAGACGGGCATAAAACACCTTCTTTCTCCATGCTAATTTATTCAAGTGCCAGGGGTTACGAATGTCTATTCAAATGTGATCACCTACAGTCATAATTGAGAGATTAAAATGCAAAAAGAGCGAAAACCCTCGACGTTTTGGATAAACGGAAGCGCGTGTATCTGGCAGGTGCGAGTGCGAATCGCTTCACCTCAAACACACACACACACACACACACACACACACACGTATGCAGAAGCTTCTTTCTCCTCCAATAACCCAGAGCACTCAGATGGCACTTCCACCAGAGCAGCCCAAAGACATTTGGAGAGTTCTCTTCAAAGCGGCTCGGATTATATCCGCGCACACACTGTCCTGAGGGAAACCTTTGAAGGAAACGTCGAGCCGTGACGCTGCCGGCCACCGCAGGATGTTTTGTTTGTTTGTCTAAACCCATTTCACACAGACAGTTTGTCATCGAGCTGGTGGGTCTCACACAAACGCCGCGGTCGGAAGAACCGACAATTTAAACCGGCATAATCTGAGATATAATCACAAACCCTGTCGTTTTAGACTGTGTTTTGTTCAGTAGTGGACTTGTTATAATGTCTATTAGGGGAAAAAGGTCATGAGATGTGTGTATGAGAATAACAGATTGTGTTTAGAGGTCAATCTCATAAAACCTTGTGAGATCATTGCTAGCTCATATTTCATCCCGAAATTAAACCAATAAAATAATTACATTTTGTGTTAACTAAATTTTAGGGCCATGTTTTTAATGCAAAAAATGTAGACTAAAATTGCACTTTTTACTGTAAAAAAAAATTAAAGATAGTTATGAAATATAAACATTATAATTACATGTAAACATTACAATAATGAAAACTTGGTTGAATGACGTGCTCAGAGAAATGTTGCAAATTTAAAATCATTAAATTTAATTCTAAAAATCAAAACAAATTGATTATATTTTGTGTTAAAAACTAAATTTTAAGGCCATGTTTTTAATGCCAGAAATGTAGACTAATATGTGACCCTGGACCACAAAACCAGTCATAAGGTTAAATTTGACAAAACTGAGATTTATACATCATATGAAAGCTCAATAAATAAGCTTTCTATTGATATATGGTTTGTTAGGATAGGACAATATTTGACTGAGATACATCTATTTGAAATCAGAAATCTGAGGATGCAAAAAAAATCAAAAAGACTGAGAAAATCACCTTTAAAGTTGTCCAAATTAGGTTCTTAACAATGCATATTACAAATCAAAAATTACATTTTGATATGTTTACAGTAGGAATTTTACAAAATATCTTCATGGAACATGAACTTTACTTAATTTCTTAATGATTTTGGCATAAAAGAAAAATCAAAAATTTTGACCCATGCAATCTATTTTTGGCTATTGCTACAAATATACCCCAGCGACTTAAGTCTGGTTTTGTGGTCCAGGGTCACATATTGCACTGCATTTTTTTTTAATGTAAACAATTTAAAGATATTCATTAAATATAAACATTATAATTAAATGTAAATTTTACAATATTGAAAACTCTGTGGAATGATGTGCTCAGAGAAATGTTGCAATTAACTTAAAATCATTAAATAAATTAATAAAATCAAACAAAAAACATCAAAACATTTATAATGCAAATAATACAGACTGCTATTGTACTGCAATTTTTTTAATTTAAATTTTTTTTAACTATTTTTTATACCATGATACGAGTGCTTCATATGCACATGGCAATAGCTATTTAAATATATTCGAAAGTAAATAGAAACATTATAAAAATGAACAATTGGTGGGATTATGTGCGTAGAGAAATGTTGCAATAGTGCATTTTTTCTTAAATTATATTTTTAATTTTTTTAAGTTATATTATAAAAGCGAAAGAACTGCAACATTTAGCTGTAATTGTATAAATAATAATATATTTGTATTTTTATCAAAACATTACAAAGACACCCCCCCACACACACACACCAAAAAAAAAAAAAAAAGTTATACATTATTCAGTAAAAATAAATTAAATAAGTTAGATTCTGAGAACATTGAAACAACACAACTAAGTGTAATCTCATAATCATCCAACATATTGTCCAAAACAAAAAAAACAAAAAAACGATTTGGCGTATAACAGAGTATTTCTGTTCCGAATAAACACTTCCGGATTTCTTACAAGTTTCGGAATTTTATTTTTTTGGACCATGGCTCTTCATGACATCCTGAGGTGGGATGTCTCCCAGAAGAGCGCAAAACTGAGTTTTGCAAATGTGTTTATTCATGAAAGTTTTATAAACAATGCCCAGTTCGATGCTGCCGCATCGTTTGATACTGAAAGATGGAGCGGTCCCAGCTATAAAAGATCCCGGTCATGATTCAGAACTGCAGATGCTAAGTGAAACGGTGTTTTGTTATAAATCTGCACAAGTTCTCGTCAATCTTTAGCTCCGCCCACGGCGTGCCTCCAGGAGCTCGGCTGTTTTCGGAGGGAATCGTAAAGCTGTATCTTTCTTTTGTAAATATGATACAACTAAAGACTTTTTGGAGATAAGAAGGATGCAGTATTACTCTATAGGTACTCAAGATCAACATGAGACTGGGTGAAACTGTGTGTGTTGTGTCCCCAGCTAAGCAAGCTCCATTGGTGACAGAAAATACAGTTTTGACAGTCGAAAAACCATTACGCCTATATAATTAACCCATAATTATAGGAATATCAGTGTTTGTGTGTGTGTTTATAGAGGTGAAGCGTCTCAGGTCTCGGCACACAGGATTTGCTGAAGCAGTAACAGGATTTTCTCGTTGTCCCGAGAGTTCAGACGTGACGCGTCAAGACTTCTGAGTTCCATTTCTATCCTGAAGAGATGAGCTGTTTACCCAATAACACTTTTCTCCAGTATTTTTGTTCTCAGGGCCGAACACAGAGCAGCGCTTGACTTCCATCAGCCGCAATAAAGGATGAGTCGGTCTCTGACCCGAGAGAGCGGCCCGGCAGCCCTGCGTGATTTCAGCAGATGAGGAGTGACACGCGGTTCAAAGGTTAATTTGTGTAACAGCGGAATTTGCATACAAATGACAAATGACAGAATTTTTCTCTCGCCAAACGTTCAATGTCAAGCACATGAAGAGAGCCGCCGACTCCCGCTGCCTCGGCAGAACCGCGCGCACGTCCTCTGAAGTTGGGGCACCTTGTTTCACATTAATCTCAAGCGCAGGTCAGCGACTTCATTTGCTAAACTTTATCACTGTTTTTGTCCTGCTCACGCTCTCTTTGTAGCAGCTTCTCATTGCCGCTCTACAGACGGAGAGGATAAGCGTTTTAAAGACCACAAAGTCTCTGTTCTTTTTGCTCTGAAGCCATAAATGAATTACTGTGGGTGGAAATATATCCAGTGCCGCAGAATTCAGCCTCTCTCTCTCTCAACACACCATAACTTCTTAAGAGATTTCCGCCCAAACCAGCTCTCCAGTTCTCCCTTGGTGTGATTGGATTGATTGTTTTTCTAATCCAGGGAAAATTACTCGCTAAAAGGGTCATATAATCACTGCCAAACGTGTGGCAGGCTAAACTCAAAGTGACTTTGTTCCTTCGTTCATATTTGTGTGCGTGTGTGAACTCACTTTTCTCATTTTCTGCTGTTTTATGACTGCAGTGAAACATTGAACCGACGGGACGCTGAAAGAAATGAATCAAAAACATTACGGTTTGAGAAAACAGGTGAAAAAAATCCCATCAAACAAGATTATTTAATCCGACCCCACACCTAAACTTAACAGCTACCTTACTATCTATTAATAAGCAACAAATTAGGAGTTTACTGAGGCAAAAATCATAGTTAATGGTGAGAATTGGTTCCCAAACTAAAGTGTAACCAAATTAGATCTTGAGAATCTCCCTCTTACTGACAGAATATTCAAGATTCAAAAAGTAACCATCAGTGATGATGTAATTAAATTCAGATCTATTTGCATAGTGAACTGTGATTGGCGTTTTCTTTCTTGAGGTTATCCAATCATCTATAGCAGCAATAGTGACAGAGCTTGATTTAGAAATGACTAGTTTGACCACTGTTTATTGCATTTATTGCTGATAAACGCTCAGTTGATTTAAGATCTAACCCCAGAACCTGACACAGAATCACAGACTAAAGCTGCAGTTATGAAATTTCAGCAAAAGTTTACATGCAGAAACAGGTCAATTTTCCATTTTATTACACAAGGGCAGCTAAAAGTGAAGCCTAAGAAAATATTAACAATTATATAGATGTATAAAGCACAGCTTACATAAAAAAGTACATTTTAAACCAAGCAGTGTTTTGTAGTGGGTGAATTTGCATGATCAACTTGATCATGAATGAAACATGCACGGGGAAATTTTCCGCAATCACATAAAACTCTAAGTTTGCATGGATTCCGACTAGAAAGACTGAATTTTTCACACAAAATTTCACAGAGAAATGAACAAATTTAAAAATTCATAAAAATTAGTTTGTTAAAATGAGCAGAAGCAACATGGCTGACGTTTGTACATTTTGTCACAACTTTATGTTCAGTCTATTTAAATTGGTAATATTTTGTGTTGGGACTACAAGAAAAATGTTTGTTGACGTTAAATATTAAAATGTGGAAATTAAGTGTAATTTTATGCATTTTAAGGTGATTATAGTGTTAATATGGTTTATATTCAAGTGTTTTGAAGTTCACTCATGTAATTTAGAAAAGCTTTCTTTCATAACATGGGAAATTAAATCTGTTAAATTGGTTCAACAACACATTTGTTTTAGTCTTGTAAAGACCAAGAGCCTTCTAGAAACCATCCTAAATTTTGTTGAAAAATTGGTTGAGAATTCACTGTAAACTTGAACAAAGTGTTTGTACAACAGAACAGAGATTCAATACTGAAAACACACACGTACACGTGTTTTGATCAACTTTGAGAGTTTGTGGCTGGACTTTTTTACAGCCATCGTCCATGTTAAGCCCTCGAAGAACGTCACTTATCATCAGCAGAGGGTCTTTGTTTTTAATTAGAGATGTTGAGAAACGCTCTTCTGCTGAGAGCGAGTTTGATACGCAGCGGTTTGCGTGAGACGATAATACTGACGTCTCACTTTTGTAGGATTAGTTGGATTGATTTTTCAAGAGCGTTGGGAACAGAGGAAGAAAAGAGGACTATCATATTAGACTCTAAAGTGTTATTATGAAAAATAAATTATGATTGATTGGTGCGGTAAACATTACGGGCCCCTGGATAGTGTCCACTTCATTCTGGCAATCAGATCAACATCAATTTCCACTGTCATTGTAAATGTGTAAACGGAGCCGTATAAACACACAAGCGAGTCTTTGAGAGAAACTTTTCGAGAAGTTGCGCTTGTTGTATGGATCTTTATGCAGAATAGCAGCCGTGATCCGAAGCCTTCATCCCCGTGAGCAGGTATTGATCTTCTCGCCGTCTTTGATCGCAGATCTCACCTGTCTGGGATCGCAAAAACTCAACAGCCTCCCCTGACCTGCGGACAGACATTAGCACACGTAACTAACCCGCGTTAATGAGCTATAGGTGCTAATGCGCGAGGGGATCTGTCTAATTAACTCGGATCAAAGACAGGAGCGTAATCCCTAAACAAACCTGCCGATCGGAATACGCTATGAGACGGAGCAAGACTTCAAACAGGACCGGGGAAAAAAAGACCAGCTGAACTTTTTTGACACCTTGTACTTTTTAATCATATGCGTGCATTGATATTTCAGCGTTCAGAGGGCTTGAGCGTTACCGCTCCTGACAACCCGAAAACGGTGGAAACTTGCGGCAGAATCTGAGCTTGCAGACAGGAGAACCGACAAACCCCAATTAACTTATGTATCAAGCAAACACTTGCCTAGTTTGGCATACTAGACTACACTTATTAAACCTGAAGTTGGAGGATTTTGACCTGAACCAATGGGAAACCACATAGCAATGCACTGCAAATCACTCAGGACAGCTTTGCAACCATTGCAATGCATCTGCATCATAATAGTGGCTCAGTAGTGACTAATTTAATCCCCCTTTGGGTTTTTAAAATTAATTTGTTCAAATGAGCTGAAGCGCTAATTTTTCAGCATTTTGTTACAACTTTGTTCAATCCATTTAAATATTTTGTGTTGGGACTACATGAATAATTTTTGTTCGTATGTTGAAATTAAGTGTAATTCTTTGCATTTTTACTCAATTATAGTTTTAATATGATTAATAATCAACATGTTTAATGTTCATTCGTGTGATTTAGAAGAGTTTCCTTTCATAACATAGGAACTTAAATCTATTAAGTTGGTTCAACAAAACATTATTTGCTTTAGTCCTGTTGTAAAGACCCAAAGTCAAAATGCTGGAAACTTGTGGCAGAATGTGAAGCCACTGGGAAGCCAATAGGAAGCCACCTAGCAACACTAAAAATCACTCAGAATGGCTTTGCAACCATTGCAATGCATTGGCATCATAATAGTGGCTTACTAGTGACTAATTTAATTCACCTTCGACGGTTTTTAAAGAAACAAACAGGTCATTATTTTATTCTTAATGCACTGTTTTGTATGTGAGCATGTATTCACAAGCATATCAATGTTTCAAACATGCTTGCATCCACACACACGTCTATTTCTGAGCTATTTAATATTTCCTCTGCTTGGGTTCATGGGCCGAGGGCAGAAAATCGTGTTTCTGTAGTGTCCAGCTCTTGGGACAGACACACCAAATGTGTAATTTCACAGCTATAATACACATTTGCACAGCGCACACCTTTCCCACACACTCACACCGACTGGGGTCATTCTCAAAATCACTACAGCCAATCAATTAGACACGGCCGCTGAGAGCCGGCGGACACACACACTGCAGCCGCACACCTGCGAGACAACACTCACACACACACACACACACACACACACACACACACACACACACACACACACACACACACACACACACACACACACACACACACCATTTACAGCCCATTTCACACACCTGTCTGACACACACACATACCAGCTCCATGACAAACACTCTCATGAGAAAAATGATTCAATAAACAAATGGAATGCAGTATAAATAAAAACATGACGCAGTATAATGTCCACTGAAATATCAGTCACACTTTAGTTTCGAGACCAATTCTCACTATTAACTAACTATTAACTATGAATTTGCCTCAATAAACTCCTAAATTTTAGTAGTTAGTAAAGTATTTGTTAAGTTTAGGTATGAGGTGTGTTTAGGGATCTAAACTATGATCAGGCAGAATATGGCATTAACATGTGCGTAAGAATTAATAAACAGCAAACATACTAGTAATATACATGGTAATAAGCAACTATTTATTAGTGAGAATTAGTCCCTAAACTAAAGTGTTACCAAAATATCACTATTAAGAAACATCCCTCTGTTAAGAGTCATAAACACAGATATTTATGCAGAATATGAATAGACATAGAGTTGTTATGTTATGTTTTATAAGAGACATCCCTCTGTTAGAGTCATAAACACTGGTATATTAATAGACATACAGTAATAAAATAAGTAAGAATACAAACAATCAAACAATTATTATTATTACTAATATTATATGCAATTAATTATTAATCTATTAATTATTAAGGTAATGATTCTACCATATGTGCAAGTTTTAAGTTATTGATTTTAATTTACAGGGGATTGTCTTATATAAGCAAATAATTATTGATACACAATTCAGTAGTAACAGAATTATCATTACATATACATTTCATTAATTTATTCATTCATTCAATTAAATTTGTGTTATGTATTTTTTATTTATATTTTGAGACCTAGACAAAATCTGTTGACACATCATTCATTCATTCATTCATTCAGTTTACTTTGTTATTTATTTATTTTTATTTTATTTTTTTAATTTATCATGTTTATTTATTTACTTGAGACTTACACGGTTGACCTTTTGGATTTCTGCACTGATTTTAGAAGGAAATCTGTGGAATTCTGGATTAAACCATTTAACACCACATTTTTCCCAGACATGAAAATATCCAAATCATGTGTCATTAGTAACCCTTTAAAAAATAATCAATTATTAATAATCAATTCATTATGTTTGGAATTTGTGAAAAATTGTGTTTTATAGTCACAATTGTGACAAGTGGGATAATGTGTATACTGAATTAACATATTTCTCCCATCATAAAAATGGTTATATATCTTAGCCCAGCTATTTTAAACTGTTTGATCACATTCTAGGGTTACTATTATGCATAAAAACCCTTATACAACATTGAAAGGAATACTGAGATAAAAGTGCTACCAGTATTGCAACATCAATATTGTAACTTATTTGTAACATCTGAACTTTTGATTTAGTGCAATATTTTGTCATTGCAACATTTTGGAACAACACTGGATCTATATTGTAAACCTAAGTTCACTGTTATCCCACTACTTACAATTGTGACCGTCAACATGTTTACTCATTCTATGACCACACTCAACAAAACTGAATATATGTGAATTTATATATTAATAATAGACACCTTAGAGATGCTGTGTACCAAAAACCTGTCACGTTAACATACTTTACTAGCCTTATGTTTTGGAGCTCTGATGCAACCATCATCATCTCATGGTGCAAACAAGAAATAAACTGCTCTGGTCATGTGACAATTTGCACTAACCATGTGAACCTGTACATATTTATTTTTTCCATATTTGCAGAAAGTGCACTAAAACATCAGTCAGTAGTGTTTAGCTTTTAAAATGAAAACTTTATACGGTGGGGCTAAATGGGTAAAAAAAAAAAAAGAAAAAAACTCAAAGATGATAGCACTGAACTCTTATTAGCTGCTGAATAAAAATAAAAACCAAACAATTCATGTGCAAGTGCTGTTAAGATTGACCGTGGAGGACGGATGTTTAAATTCTGTCAAAATCACAAAACGCTCTTCAGAATTGTGCGGGTGACATATTGCACATGAACTCATAACAGCGCTTTAACAGCAGTCAGTGATCTGCAGTCATCGGTCACATCAGCCCACGTTTCTCAGCTCGTCTGATTGTCATCACATTCATGGGAAATTTTGACACTTCAGACATAAAAGTGGGACAATTTGAGGCCTATATTTGAGAGTGACATGCTTCTGTCTGTTCATGTCTGCGTGTGATAGTGCCGTTAATATCCTAATGCTGCGGTAATACAGTCATTATCACCAGCCGCAGAGGTGCAAATGATTTATCCCGTATAGATCTGTGATCTGATCTCATCGTGTCGGGAAACAGACAATGAGGCTCTTTTAACCAGCAGCATTTGAAACACCGCTCTGCCCCTCGAGAACGATCCGGCTCGCAGGTGTAGATTTACTCACGCGTCTCTGTGCATTAAACACGCTCGTGTCCAGAAAGAAAAGCCTGACCTAAATATGGCTGAAAGACACAACATGTGACCTGCCTGAAGCTTCCAGAAAGTGGCCGTGAGCCACGCGCCGCTCTGAGCAGATGACAGCAGATGGAAGCCATATTGTCCAGATATGACCCCAGTGCAGTCGCACAAAAGTTCAGCAAACTCTGATTTCATTTCAGCGCCGCGAACGCTCTAATTAAACGCGCTCCTGCGAGCCGGATTGTTTTGTCAGTCTTTCTGCATTCGTAACATTATTACCTGTGGGTGATATTCTTTCAGGTCACGCTGGCGTTCTTTTATGATGTTTTGAATGCAAATGTGACCAGCGGCTATGAAACAATCTGTCTGCGTTTATTTGCAGAATGAGCCACAGGAGAAATGAGCTTCTGCTTTAGAAACCTGCCGCAGGATCTCAGGTACAGCTGACGGCTCCTTTAGACACCAGAGATGATTACTCTGTTAGATCTCTTTTCATTTTTGAGAACGAATGGCTACATAAAATATTACAACATTACATTAAAACAAGTGACAGTTATGACAAGAACAAATCTGACTAACTGTATATTAAAAAGGACACTGGGATTTTTTTTTTTTTTTTTACTATATATTTAAAACACTCCCAGTCAAAAACTTGGAATAATTCAATATTTTTAACGTTTAACGTCTCTTCCGCTCACCGAGACTGCATTTATTTGATCAAAAATTTATTTATAAAATTATAGTAATTATTTTGAAATATTATTAGAATTTAAAAGAACAGTTACCCCTTCAGTCGAATCACTTCGACGTTACATTGGGATCTCGCTTGAGAGACCGATCACCTCTGAGCCTTATTAAAAAGGCCAATTGAAAATTGGCGAGTGGACGTGCGCGCCGGCCACGCCCCCGTACATACGGGTATATAAGATGGCTGCGCGCACCACTCAGTCAGACTTTTGCTTTCAGAGCCGATGTGTCGAGCCTCTAAACAGCCGAGAAGAGTTCTTCAGAGTTCATGCTCCCTCCTGCTGCTGCGCTGCCATAACTAAAAGAGTGTTTCACAGAAAGAGCATTGTTTGGCAGCCGTCAGCGCGGTCCCGCGGGCGGCCGTTTTCACGGCCATATAAAGCCTTTTTGCATTCCAGCGAGCAGCCCCGGCGAGTGCATTGCCCCGCGGCCCCTCCCTGGGCAAACCGGGATCACAAAAGAGCAATTTCTAGCGGCCGTTTTAGACGTCCTTTTCAGGATGTCTTTTTCGGCCGTGCGTTTCTGGATGTGGTAGTTTCCTCTCCTCAGCGAACGGACATGAGCGCTGCCTCACGTGTTTAGGCTTTGAGCACGCTGGGGTGGTGCTCATGAATGGTCCATGCGGTGAAAGCATGACCATGACCACGCTGAAGTCCTGCCGCTCATTCGCGAGCTGGCTCCCCCCGCCTCCCTCCCGTGGTCAGCCGTTGAGCCGCCTATGCTCTTCGGCCACCGCGGTGGGGCGCGGGGGGGGACATTCAATTTACGATAGACAGCGTTCCGCCGGCTCAAAAAGCCCTGCGGACCTCTCTATCTCAGCGCGGTCCCGTTGAGTTTCCGCAGCAGACGCTTCCCCGCCTGGCGGGCTGAGCGTCTCCTTCGGTGCTCCTGCAGAGGATGAGATGTCTGTCACAGCATCAGAGGGAGAGTCAGACGGTGACACATCTCTTCCCGCGGCGCGGCGCCCACCCGTGGTCGCTGCCCCCCCGGAGGTTGATGTCGAACTGTCGGCTATGCTTTTCCGGGCAGCCGGGGGGGATCGGTTTGAGGGTTCCTCAGGGGCCTCCGGCCGATCCTTCTAGGCTGGACGACTGGTTCCTGGGGGGGGCACCGGCGGCAGCGCCGCGCTCCCCCCCGGTCCCGTTCTGACCGGATGTGCATGAGGAGCTGACAAAATCGATGGCGCCCTATTAATTTGAAGCGCACTCCAGCTCCTCTCCCCTCGCCACTCTCCATGGCGGGGCAGCCAAGGGGTACGTGGCGGTCCCCCAGGTCGGGCGCGCCATCGCGGTGCACCTTTGCCCGCGGGCGCGGCCGCCTGGTGGGGCCCTCCGCGTCTCCCTTTTAGGGCATGTGAAATTTCTTCCGCCCTCATCGGCTGGGCCTTTTCTGCGCCCCCCGACACGCTGCCCCGCCCTGCAGGCCATTGCAACACTGCAAAAGTGCCAGGTGCAGGCACCTTAAGGCCTGCACGAGAGTGGTCCTGACCAGGGGGTACTTGAAGAACTCCGCGCCGCCACTGACTTCGCCCTTCGGGCCACTAGGTCGCGGCGTGTCCCCTTGGTCAGGTGATGTCCACCTGCGTGGTCCAGGAACGCCACCTATGGCTGACTCTGGCCCGGATGGCAGAGGCCGACAAAGTTCGCTTTCTCGACTCTCCCATTCCCCAGAGCGGCCTATTCGGCGACACCGTGAAGGGTTTTTGCTCAGCGGCGTCGAACGTATCGCCGGCCCCCAAAAGCCTGCGATCCTCCGCCCATCAGCATACCCCGTCGAGTTGCCAGAGCAGTACGCCTCCCCGTCGTTCGGGCTGGGCGTCTCCTCTGGCGCTCCAACGGTCCAGAGGCAGACGGAGGCCGTCCAACATATCCTGCCCCGCCGCGAAGTTACCATTCCGCCGCCTGGGCCCCCGCCTCCGCCTGCCCGTCGCCGAGGGCGTCCCCCCGCAGCTCCGTCCCCTGCTGAGCCACACGATCCAGGCTCGCAGCCGACATCGAGCCGCCCGTGGGAGAGGGACGCCGCTCACCTCTCAGGGTCCTGCGACGGAAGACCCTCGCAGGCGAGCTTCGAAGCGTCCCTGATGCGAGCACCCCCGGAGGTGGAGAGAGCTACTCTGTCGGCACTCCCGCTGGAAGCGGGACTTAGCCGGTCATTTGAAATCACAGAAAGACCCAGCTTTCTCACCTCTGGGGCCCCGGCCCCGAGTTTCCTTCCTGAGCAGCACTTCCACTCCTCGGAACCAGACTCGGGACCGGATGTCGCCAGCGCGGGAACCAGGGAAGTAGGTAAGCACTGCTTAGCGCAGTTAGACACTTCTCCAGGACGTTTATCCTTCTGGGTTTTGTCTCCTTCCCTGTCTTTCCCCAGGCTGCCCCACCACGGTCACGCCGGTCAACGTTCCCTTGATACCACTACACTGGTTGATACGGACGGTACGGCCCGGCTCCAGGCGTCCGCCCAGACTCACAGGTACCCCTTACATTCTTTATTCGGAAACAGGCGTGCCTCTGTTCTGCCTGCGGAGGTCGCGTTCCTACTGGCGAAGGACGCGATCCAGCCTGTCTCTCCGGCCGGGACGAGGTCAGGGTTTGATAAGAGTCCTGACTTCACGTGTCCAGTTAGAGTGGTGGGTTAACATCCGCCCTGGATGGAGCTCTGTTCCGATCCCTTCTTAGGCTGTCGGCACACATGCTCACGACGACGCACATACAAGTATGTTTCCGTCTCCAGGGCTGGGTTGCAGCCATCTGCCTGAAGGGCACCCGCTGTCGCGTCTCGATCTTTCCCCGGTGCACACCCCTCCGGCGGTCTGCCCCGGGGGTCGAGCGCTCAGCGCGAGGTGCTTCCACTTGGCTAGTCCCTCTCCTTCCTGCCTTCTTTAGGCCATAGGAGCTCCCCTGTCCCCTCTTCGGCAGACAGGTACTCGCGTCTTCAACCGTCTCTTCGACTGGTGCTTACCAGCCCACTCGTGAGTTCCGTTGTGCGAATACAGGGACCTGGTGTCTCGGCACCCCCGCCATCTGGTCCTTCAGGCCAACCGAGGGAATCCCTTTCCTCGGTCGGGAGCCCGACTCGGTCCACAAGACGGCCCGCCTTGCTACCAAGAGCGCGCAGTTGGTGCTGTAGTCTCTGAGCTAATCAGGAACTATTCAGCGGTCCCCTCAAATCAGAGGCTCCTGGGGCACATGTCAGCTCTAGCCGCTTGCCGTTAAGCTGTTTCATGTGAGACCGCTGCAGCACGATCGAGTCCTATGATGGGCATGGCATCTCGGCTCTCTCCGGACTGGCGTTTTCCCGCAGTATTGCCGACAAGTCAGCCCGTGGCTTACCACGGGTTGGGTTGCCATGTACAACAGAGGCTTACAGCTCCTCCCATCTGCTCCCATGGAGTCCAACGTGGCAGATTTTGCTACTTGCCATTCATTTAAAGCAGGGAAACTCAACCGTGCAGCCCCCCGGTTCCCACGGCAGTCCACCCACCTGCAGAATGGCGACTCCACCCCGTGACGCAGCTAGTTGGAGTTATATCGGCAGGCCCAGCCACATCCGCTCGCCCTCCCGATTCCTCCCATTGCCAGAGTAACTCTGGCACATAGCTGACCTCCGGGGCCCAAGTACGCCCTTCCCCAGTGAGCCTCCTTGCGCAGACTCTGTGCGAGTCCAGGGAGGACGAGGAGTAAGTCTGGAGGTTGCGCTGCAAGGACGGCCCACCCGGACTTAGGTCTTAGTAACCTTCCCCTCGCGGCAGTCCCTCCCTGTAAGGGCACGGCTTGACACCATAGATCTCTCCGGCCTTCCACAGGCCGTGATACAAACTATCACTCGGTACTGGGCTCCCTTGGCAAAGGCTGGCTCACGCACTGAGATGAGGTCTATCGCTGGCATTCCTCTCGCTGAGAGGCACAGAGATACACGATTGCAGTAGTGCTTCCTTTCCTGCAGGAGAGTTGGAGCGCAGGCTGTCCCCTCGACTCTCGGAATATATGCCGCCGCTTAGCCGCATATCACATGCAGTAGATGAAGCAAAATAGGTAAGCACCCACTGGTCGTGAGGTCCCTCAGAGGTGCCAGACCGTGCCTCATACCCTCTTGGGACCCCCCCCGTCGCCCTTCGGGGCCGCGGGGCGCTTCATTTGAGCCCCTGGCCTCAGTCGAGCTAGAATTCCTGTCATTTAGACAGCGCTCCTGATTGCCCTGGCCTCCATCAAGAGGGTAAGGAGACCTACAAACTTCTCTGTAGGGAAGCTTCCCCGTCGCCTTCTCAGGCCGCGGGGCGCTCCCTTGGAGCCTCGGGCCTCAGTCGAGCGAGAAAAACGCTCCTGACTGCCCTGGCTCCCATTGAACGAGCAAAGGTTCCCCAGAGGTGCTCAGTGGGCCTCAGTCGAGTCCTGTCATTAAGACAGCGCTCCTGACTGCCCCGGCTCCTATTAAGAGGGTTGGAGACCTACAAGCTTTCCTTGCCAGCAAAGTGTGTCAAGAAGTTCGGGCCCGGCGACTCTCACGTTACTACCTGAGACCCCGGCCCGGCTATTGTGCCCAAGGTTCCCCACCACGCTTTTCCGCGGTCAGGTGGTGAACCTGCAAGCTCTGCCCTGGAGGAGGCAGACCCAGCCTTGCGATGTTGTGTCTATGTGAAAATGAATTCGCTCGGCACTTCAGACGCACCTAGCAGCTTATCTGCTTGGGGTTCAGCAGAAAGGGAATGCTGTCCCCAAACTGAGGTGGCTCATTGGGTGGTAGATGCCTCTCCCTCTCTTATCTATATCTGGGAGAGCCATGCCCCTTAGGTGTTCATGCCCACTCCATTAAGAGTGCTGCTTCATCCTATGCGTTGGCTCATGGCGCCTCACTAGCAGATATCTATAGAGCTGCGGGCTGGGCGACACCTAATACCTTCGCTAGGTTCTTCAACCTCCGCGCAGAGGCCGTTCCTCCCGTGTCTTAACATAAGACTTCAGGCGAGCGGGGGGACGGCTGGTGTCGGCTTGCTGCGCCATTCCCACGTGGATCCGTGCGCTATCTCCCAGAATGTTCCCTCCGGCGAACCTGGGTCCTCCATGCCCCGCAGTCAGGGCTAGATGCGGAGTAGTCCTTGGCTGTGATCCTGCCTGGGTCTCCTTCGCCCCGCAGGTTGTGGCTATACTTTTCAATATTTTCCAGCGGAGGAGACCGCTGTTTCCCTCGTGTATCCCTAAGAAATCTTATGGATATATTGAATTATTCTCATTTCCACATGCACAAATTGCATGTGCTCCGCCCCCCCAACCCATGCTTCAGTACATCTGGCATCCCTGCAGGCCCCCTTATAAAAAGGGGGCCTCGGGGCGTTGGGAAGGTTACGTTCAATGACCGCCTGCGGACACGTTTGGGAAGACCTGCCGGCACGTGGTGTTGTGCGTAACGCGGCGTCAGGGTCGTGGCCTTTTCCATGGGTCTAGTTCCCAATGTAACGTCGAAGTGATTCGACTGAAGGGGTAACGTCTAGGTTACGAAGGTAACCCTCGTTCCCCGAAGGAGGGAACGGAGACGTTACATTCCCCTGCCACGCCCCTGGCGTCGCGCTGACGCTGGGCTCTCCCGGCTCTTCAGCAAAAGCCTGACTGAGTGGTGCGCGCAGCCATCTTATATACCCGTATGTACGGGGGCGTGGCCGGCGCGCACGTCCACTCGCCAATTTTCAATTGGCCTTTTTAATAAGGCTCAGAGGTGATCGGTCTCTCAAGCGAGATCCCAATGTAACGTCTCCGTTCCCTCCTTCGGGGAACGAGGGTTACCTTCGTAACCTAGACGTTTTCTATGTTAATACCTGTTAAAATGTAATTAATTTCTGTGAATATTTAAACATTTTTTTAAATACTATATTTTACCAAGACTGCATTTATTTAAACAAAAATATAGTACAAATTTTTAAATATTATTCAGATTTAAAATAGCTATTTTTTATGTTGATACCTGTTAAAATGTAATTGATTTCTGTGATCAAAGCTGAATTTTGAAATATTTTTTAAATACTATATTTTTAAAATACCAGTCAAAAGTTTGAATTAATAAAATATTTTTAATGTTTAAAGTCTCTTCTGCTCACCAAGACTGCATTTATTTGATCAAAAATAAAGTACAAATTTGAAATATTATTAGAATTTAAAATAGATGTTTTCTATGTTAATACCTGTTAAAATGTAATTGATTTCTGTGATCAAAGCTTAATTTTGAAATATTCTGAAATATTTTTTAAAATACTATATTTTTAAAATACCAGTCAAAAGTTTGAATTAATAAAATATTTTTAATGTTTAAAGGTCTCTTTCGCTCACCAAGACTGCATTTATTTGATCAAAAATATAGTAAAATTTTGAAATATTATTAGAATTTAAAATAGCTGTTTTCTGTGTTAATACCTGTTAAAATGTAATTGATTTCTGTTACCAAATCTGAATTTTGAAATATTTTTTTAAAATACTTTATTTAAAAAATACCAGTCAAAAGTTTTAATTAATAAAATATTTTAACTTTTAAAGTCTATTCCGCTCACCAAGCCTACATTTATTTGATCAAAAATAGAGTAAAAATTTTGAAATATTATTATAATTTAAAAACAGATGTTTTCTATGTTAATACCTGTTAAAATGTAATTGATTTCTGTGATCAAAGGTGAATTTTCAACATCATTGCTGCAGTCTTCAGTGTCACATGATCCTTCAGAAAGATCTCGCTTTGCTGCTCAACAAACATTTCTGATAACTTTTACCTCCGACTTTTTAATGGTCTATCACAGTTTCCACAAAAACATTAAAAAACAAAAATTTAAACATCAAATCAGATTTAGAATAATTTCTAAAGGGTCATGTGACACTGATAAGTAATGATGCTGAAAATTCAGCTTTGAGCGTAGGAATAAATTTATTCACAAAAAACACATTTTAAATTGTGACAATATTTCACCATATTTCTGTTTTTACTGAATTTTTCACATTTAGCTACTAAAAATTCTAGTTTTTATAAGGACAGATGGTGGCCTATTTGCATATTACCTCCTTTACATTTTCATTAAATTGTGAGTTATGATCACAGATAGATGGACTCAGTCCCTTATAAATACTATTTTTGCTCACATTTGTTATTTAGTTTTCCTGCAGTGTTTTAGGGTCTCTGAACGTCTCTATTCAAATGCTCATAAATTCATCCTCCGCCATTAATATCTGTCAGCCGTGAATCATTTAAACGCCATCATTCATGTCAGTTTCTGTTCTCATGCAGCACTGAATCGATTGTCTCACTAATGGCCGGTGACCCCTGCACACTTCAGCTCCGTTTCACTGCAAACATGAATCCGCCTGACCGAGACTCGAAAACACGCAACACGAACGCACTTATTTATTAAAATGCATGCTAATGATATTTGCATATTCAATGCTAATGACGGTTCACAATAGAGAAGTCTGTAAAAGCATGTTTTCTTGGCTAATTTGATCCGTCGTCATCATTTTTTGAGAGCGGTGAACGGCACACATCATTAATAAAACAACAAAGTGTGGCTCACCGCAGGGACGCGTGGTCTGGACGCCGCCATCATTAGACAGAGTAAAAATATACATCTGAATTAATGCTATTTCACTTTCAGTTAGCAGTAAAATTACTTTCAAATGGGTCATATTTGCATTTCTGAGATCAGGAAAGGTAATCAGCTTTATTCTGACCTTTTCTTTGTTCAGAGGGTCAGAGATCAAAGGTCAGCAGGTGACGACTTCATCCGCTGCTGATGCGCTAAAATGCTTACATGATCTGAGAAGCAGTTAAATTTTTTGTTACATTACAGTTCTGTTCTGTTCAGCACAGCAGAAGAAAAGCAGTGTGTTTACGTCTAATATTAACAAACATATGTGACCCTGGACCACAAAACCAGTCTTAAATAGCAATAGCCAAAAATACATTGTATGTCTCAAAATTATCTTTGATCAAAAATCATTATATATTATGTAAAGACCATGTCCCATGAATATATCTACCGTAAATATATCCAAACTTAATTTTTGATTAGTAATATGCATTGCTAAGAACTTCATTTGGAAAACTTTAAATGCAATTTTCTCAATATTTAATTTTTTTTTGCACCCTCAGATTCCAGATTTTCAAATAGTTGTATCTCAGCATAAAAAAAAAAACATACATCAACGTAAAGATTATTTATTCAGCTTTCAGATAATGCATACATCTCAATCAAAAAAAAAAAAAAAAACCTGTGGTCCAGGGTCACATATTACTACAGAAGACTGCATTTTTTAGAAATAACAATTTCCAAGGAATCAAACCCATGACCTTGGTCTGATTTAGCTGCTAAAGATTTGAGATGGATGGGTGGAGGCCTATTTGCATATTATATTCCTTTTGTTTTTATTAAATTGTGAATTATGATCACATATAGATGGACCCCTTGGTAAAGGCTATTCTGCTGTTCTCTCAAAGTTATAAACGCATGTTTTTCTAGTAATGCTAAAGAATTAATTCAGCCAAAAATTCAAATTTGACCATTATTTACTCACCCTCCAGACATCCTAGGTGCATATGGCAGCCTTCTTTCAGAAATGCAATCTGAGTTATATTAAAAATTATCCTGGCATTTCCAAGCTTTCTAATTGCATGGGCAGGTGTTTCTCTTCATCAATCCAAAACAAGTCCAATAAAGTGCATCCATCTATAATAAAAGTGCCTCACACGGCTCCAGGGGGTGAATAAAAGCCTCCTGTAGGGAATCAATGCAGTTTTGTTCGAAAAATATCCATATTTATAACGTAAGAATCACTTTAATCTTCCGGGCAGATGACGTAGGATGTCAGCGTTGTGCATGCGTTGGCGAGTCTTGCACAAACCGACTTTTGTTTACAGGAGCAAAGGAAGCAAAGTTTCTTTACTTTAGCAAAGGAAAACCAGTCTCCTCTTATATTGAAATCCTCTGAATTTTTTAGGGCTGTTTACCTCTCTCCACGGTGTGTTATTTTTTCTTACACAAATGCATTGATTCACTACAGGGGGCCTTTATTCACCCCCTGGAGCCATGTGAGGCACTTCAAAGTCAAAGTCAACTTTATTGTTACTTTTTAAGTAAGTAAGTAACAACGTCACTTTTTTATTATGAATGGATGCACTTTATTGGACTTGTTTTGTACTGAAGGAGAGAAACACCCATCTATGCCATTCTAAAACTTGGAACTGCCAGGATAATTCTTAATATAACTCCGATTGGGTTCATCTGAAGAAAGGAAGTCATATGCACCTAGAATGCCTGGAGGATGAGTAAATAATGGGCTAATTTTCATTTTTGGGTGAACTATCTCTTTCTTACAGCGTGCATCCAAAATCATTATCTGGTCTTTAATAATGTTCTTAAAATGCTTATAAATCATTCATGGAACTTTTCTTTTGTTCTGTTTTATTTGGACGTCAATTTTTTTTTTTTAGAATGTTGCTACTTGTTTCAGAGCATTTAGAGAACAATCCTGTAATGTTTGCAAAATTATACAATAGACCTTCACATTCACATAACAAAGAAACAAAATGTATTAAAAACATTGAAAAAATGGGATAATTAGCAAAATGTCTTTGAATAGCTGGGCGAATTGAAGGTAGTAGATGGTGGCAGTTTTGTCATCAGAGTCGGATCTGACATCACACATCAGCAGTTGTTTAGGTTTTCAGGGTGAGAGCATAAACTCTGTGGATTGATTTTGTGTCACACGAGAGTTCATTTTGTGGAAACTGCAGTACATGGATAGTTTGAGCCCTTTATCACAACATGATTACAGGAGCTCTAATACATCAGCTGCTGTTTCAGGAGAGCAGACGGACCAGCACACCCGTGGCACTAAGTGAAATGTGTTTTTACACATCATTACATTAAGAAATGGACAATATACACTCTCAGAAAAAAACAGTACAAAAGCTGTTACTGAGGTGGTACCTTTTCAAAAGATACACTTTTGCACCTGCAACTAATATAAAAGTAAAGGTACCAATATGGACCCTTCAGTACAAAGGCGTTTATTTCTGAGTGTATAAATATAAAGTCAACATGAACTCAAAACTGACTTACTGTTAATTATTTGATGCATTTTTTAGTAAAAAAAAAAAAAAAGTTTGTCTTCAAAGTCATATTTCCATAAATAAAACCTTCTTCACTAACCAAATATAAACCTTATTTTTGTATCCTTGATATGTACTATTACAATTTTTGTTAATGTAATGAATTAAATTACATTTTCTATTTTTGTTTCCTTTTTAACTTTTGTTAACATTTTAGTTTTATTAAAATCAGTTTTTTTTTATATAATTTTTTTTTTTTTTTTTTTTTTTTGCATTTTTAATCATTAGTCTATATAGTTTTTATTAAGATTTAGTTTTTAGTTTGAGTTATTTAAGTACATCAACTTACCGTAACTAAACAAAAATACACTGTAAAAAATTTGCTGTAGTTCTGCAGCTGGTTGCCAGTAACTTACTGTAGATTTTTAATTTATGTTATTTACTGGCAACAGTTTGTTCAAAGTTAAATGAACATTAAACATTAACAAGTCTTTGTCTTTACAGAATAAAACTATAAAATAACAACCTACTGCAAAGCATTCTGGGAACCAGAAACCTTCATCAACCTTTTTCTGTTTTTTTCCTTCAGATTTTGGTTCCCAGAATGCTTTGCATGAGGCTGTTATTTTAGTTTTATTCTGTAAAGATAAAGACTTGTTAATGTTAATGTTCAATTAACTTTGAACAAACTGTTGCCAGTAAATAGCATAAATTTAAATCTACAGTAAGTTACTGGCAACCAGCTGCCAGTAATACTGTAATTTCTACAGATTTTGTTTACAGTGTATGACAAGCTGCCTTGGTTACTAGCTAAAATAAAGTATATACTGTGTGGGTCAAAGACGTTGAGATGTCCACATCAAAAGAAATTAATATATGATAATAGAATAAAATGTCAAAATTTGCTTGAAATAATGTTACATTGTCATTCAGTGTAACACAATATTTATGTACAAATTCAAACGACATGCTTATTCTGACTTATACATATTGGCACAATTAGTATTTGGGGTGAAAGCAATTTGTCTTTTAATGTCATAAATTGATTTTTGTTGTAAATGTGCCTGACAAGATTGTTACACTGAATGACATTTTAGTGGGTGTCTTCTGTAAATTATGGAAAAATGTATGATATTTATTCTTTTGCTTAGAAAAACAAAAAAATGCAATTAAATAAAACATAAAAACAACAATTTATTGTTTTTATTGTTTATAAAACAAACATTAACTAATATATATATATATATATTAGTTAATGTTTGTTTTATTTTTATGGTTCTAGTTTTTGTTTACGATTATAACTCTGGTTATGGAATGTTCCCGAAATCAAAAACTAACATTCTCAGAACATTTTGGAATCCAAAAATGAATGTCTGGCTTTGACAGCCTAAGCCTTTGAGTGTCTCATGGAATAAGAAAATAAAGTGTTTCTGGAGCATATTCTGGAATAAGGTCTTTTTTGCAAGACATGCTGTTGGACGTGTGAGAAATCGCAGGCAACAGGCTGGACGGCTTCCTTTCATACAACTTAGTATTTTTCTGATGCAATGGTGCCAAGTTTCCTGGGTTGATTTTTATTTGCGCATAGAAATGGACCGGCCCGTTGGCTTTTTGTGAGCGTGTATGTAATCTCTGGGCTTTAATTGGCCTCTCTTCTGCGTGTGTCGTGAGTTCAGCAAAACACACACATGAATCCGGATAGAGGGTGTTTGAGAGAGAAAGACACACGGGGTGTTTCCAAGCGTGAAAAGTTGAGCTGATATTTAAGGCCGGCCTATTAGCAATTAAAGCTCAGGAAACGCGGGGTCATTACGGCGTGAGCGGGCCTGTCCCCGCGTGTTTCTAAACACCATGTGTAGCGCTAGAGAGGTGATGTCACCCACCTATTAAGCCTTTGATTGGCCGTTCTGGAAGTATTAGTTAAGAGCGCGCCGGGCACATCTCAGGCAAGCGTGTTTAATGAGCACCAATTTGGTGTGAATATGATGAAACAGGCAAGGTTTTCTAAAATAAAGAAAGCTCTTTGAGCGCTGGCTCGTGATGGACATGAGATGGTGGTTTTGTGGCAGTCTGCCATGCCCTCTGTGTTTCAGACGGGTTAAGGAGCACCGCGACCGTCATTATTTACCCCAGATCTTTCTGCTTTTAACTCCTGCCATATGGAGAGCAGGCAGCAGCTCTGCTCCAAAACCGAGAGACGCCGAACGAGACGGCAGGTTCAGGCAGCACAGGCCACTTCTGACGCTGACCGCTCCGAAAGGTAGACAACAGCGCTATTCTGGGTTTTGAAGAGATAGTTTGAAGATTTACTCATCCTCAAGCCACCTTAGATGTATATGACTTTCTTCTTTTAAATGAACACAATACAAATGTCTTGGCTCATCCAAGCTTTTTAACAGCAGTGAATGGCTGCTGAGATTTTAAAGCACAATAAAGTGCATCCGTCCATCATATAAAGTGCTCCAGAGAAGGCCTTCTGAAGCAAAGCGATGCTTTTGTGTAAGAAAAATACTTACATTTATATATGTATAAACCTTAATCTCTAACTTTTGCTAACTGTCATTTGTGTGTTCCCAAAATGTTCTGAGAGTGACATTCGAGCAGAAAATATGCTAGTCTCGTCAGAACCAAGATTTGTTTACATCAAAGGAATAAAGTTAATTGTTTTAGCTATATTCTACTTTTTCTTAGTCTTAAAATGGTGCTTTAGTTTGTATATTCAGGATGCTTCAACATAGATAAAGTCGCACATGTCACTTCTCACTGGAGTTTACAGTATGCCCATTAAGACTGAAAATTTTGAGAAAAAAAGTGAAAATAATAATAATAATTAATTTAACAATTAAGAAAAAATACATTTCCATAAATCAACCAATAAATGATTTAATAAAAATTAGATTCACATTCATTAAAATAAATAAAGTACACATTAAAAGACACTGGATTAATTTTTCAATGAATCGAGAAAAAAAAGCTGGGTTAATTTGACCCAATTTGGGTTGATAATTGTTCATATAATTATCAACCCAATCATGCTAGCTTGGGAATTTAGATGTTAAAAAAGAGTCAAATTTGGTCTTAAATGTATGTTATTCAGTATTTATTCAAAGATGTTCAATGTAACTTTTAAAAAGCTATAAACCAGGTTAATTTGACCCAATTTGGGTTGATAATTGTTCATACTATGGATATGGATTGGGAACGCAAATGTAAAAAACTAGACAAATTTGGTTTTAAACTAATTCAATATTTATGAAACAATGTTCATTGTAACTTTTAAAAAGCTATAAGTTGCATTACTGTTGATTTGCCCATTATGCCTGCACACTTTCTCCTTTACATGCACATTTACACATTGCTTTTACCTTTTCCTGTGTTTCTTATGAGATCTTGCTTATCAATAAATATTCAACTTTTGATTTTTCAGTGTGTCTTAAAGCAATTTTCAACCCATTTAGGTTTCATTTTAACCTTGCAGTATGCTCAGTTTGAATACAAATCTCATTAAAAAGAAGCCCAGTGTGTTGAGTCAACCATTTAACCCAACCTAAAATTATTTGCCAAAATTACCCAAATTGAGTGGTTTTTTAAACAAGATTTTTTTTTAAATAGTAAATAAATAATATATCTAACAGGACTATAAATAGGGGAAGAAAACAACAACAACAACAATAATGAAACTAAATATTTTTTAGACATATTTTTAGACATATTACATTGATTTTCAAGAGCATTAATTTGATATTTCTACAAGAAACTATATGTTGTAGGATGAGCATCCTCTGCATAAAGATAGTCATACTTAAGGGTCTGTAGCGTCTACTGTATTAGATTGAAATCCCCTGTTTTAACACACCTTAAAGTACTTTGTTTTGGGCCAAACACTACGACAGCATCATAACATTGAACATACATTTGTAAGTCACTTTGGATTAAATGTAAATGTATGTACCCCTACCAGGGGTGACGAATAACATTTCTTCAACCCTAATCAAACACACCTGAAGAAGCTAATCAAGATCTAAAGGGTTACTAGGAAGCTACAGGAAGGTGAGTTTTTATTAGGGTTGGAACTGAACTGTGGTGTTTGCTACCCTTTACGGTATGTGCTTCCAGAATGGCACTACAACTATTTGCTAAATAATATTAATAATACATTTTTAATGTACCTTTCATACTCAAAACAGCACATTTCAGAATGCAAAATAACAACAACAAAAAAAATTGTATATTGTATAATAACAATAGACACAATAATTATATATTGAAAAACTTTCCAAATGAAGACTTAGTGTTTATAAAACTTGTCTTAATGCATTCTGATGGACAAGTAATATATTTGTATTCAATGCTGATTTTATTCAACATGGAAAAGTACTACTATATACAAACTGATTATTTTACCCAATATTTGTGTGTGTTGTAAATTTTGAAGATTATTATAGATAGAAATGGTTGAAAGAAACGAAAACAAAAAAGGGTTTAAGCATTAAAACAATAAGTGCAATACTGCTTTAAATTGTTGTTTTTCCAAAAACTTTTTTTAAAAAGATTTCTCATTAATTTAATAGCATTTTTGTTTTTCTGAGCAAAAAAAAAAAATAATAATAATAATAAATGTCATACATTTTCCCCTAATTTAAAGAAGACACCAACTAAAATGTCATTCAGTGTAACAATTTTTTCAGAGGCATATTTACAACAGAAATCAATTTATGACATATTAAAAAATACTCCCAAATACTAATTCGTTGTAATTCTACATTTCTTAGGTTTTGCCCATTTGTCAGTAAGAATATTTTACTCATTTAAAACAATAAAATTTAATAAGATCACTTATTCTTTTATATATATTTAACATGTACAAGTCAGAATAAGCATGTTGTTTGAATTTTTACATATATATTGTTACAATGTTATATTGTAATGTTACACTGAATGATGATGTAACATTGTTTCAAACAAATTTTGACATTTTATTCTCCAAAAACGTATTTGAAACCATAAAAGTAGCCTTGCATTTAATGGGGTTTCCATAGACATAAAATCACTTTTGTAAATTTTTTTTTTTTTTTTTACCTAAATAGAGACATGCATGAATGCACACAGTTGCTGTCTAAAATCAGTCTTATGTCTGGTATGCTGTCTTCGAAGGGCTCTAGTGTCTCCTGACAGTGAGTGCAGTGCGTTTGGCTCTTTGATTTGGTGACAGTCAGATGTTCTCAAACGAGGCCCTGAAGGGTTGTTTCTTATAAGACTCCTGTGACGATTTTTGCCGCATAATTTTATTGCAGCGAAATGGAGAGTTTTTCCATGAACTTTCTCCAGGAGGACACAGATCTCCTCACAGCACAATAAAGATCAATGCTTCACGGTAATTTTATGGGATAATTAGAAACGTCTTCAAGCTTCGCTCGTGAAACAGAGCAAAAGTCTCGGAGTTCACTTGTAACGGAGCCAGTTAAACGCTACACGACCTCGGGGCGGCCCACGGAAACCCGTTGCATCTATCAGAGGGTCATTAGACCTCAGGTTTATCGGTGAAAGGAAGTTTTAACTCCGTCACGGTAAATATGAGACGATTTTCCCAGGAAACATGTCTAATGGTGTCAGAAAGGTTGCTGTTGAGCTGGCAGTGCTTTAGTGAATGTAAATGTTTAGGGTAGTGTATGAAAATCATTAAGTCCTTGGATGGCTTCAGGCTCCTGGACAGGATCTGAGCAGAACCATCATTCACAACCATCATCATTAAACCCTTACTGATAGTGTTAGACTTTAAAGAGATACTTCAGCCAAAAATGAACATTTACTCATGTTATTCTAAACCCGCATGAGTTTTTTTTTTTTTTGTGATGTTTACAAAATATGCTGCTCTTTGCCATGTAATGGAAGTGAATGAAGTCACAGACAAAAGCAGCACTATTACAGAAGTTCCTATGAATAATGGGCAATATTAAAGGTCAAAGTCAAAACACTTGTATGTGAAGACTGAATTAGTATAAGTCACTAAAATTAGTTGTAGCTCTGAAGTTTCATTCATACTTCTTCACACAATTCAGTCACTGAACTTGATGTTTTAACATTTGAATATAGATGATTTTTAGATGCCATCAGTTCATTGATATTTATATTGTAAAATTTACATGCATTGTTTTTACACTGATTTTATATTTGAAATTATTTTAAATGTTTATTTTTGTTTTCATTGTTTCAAGTTATAGTTTTTTGTGTGTTTTTGTAATTTTAATAGCTTTTTTGTTTAATTCATTTCAGATATAAATTTTATTATTTTAGTATGTCATGTTAAACTAAATG
The DNA here is from genome assembly GCF_049309525.1 of Garra rufa. NCBI lineage: Eukaryota > Metazoa > Chordata > Actinopteri > Cypriniformes > Cyprinidae > Garra > Garra rufa. The sequence goes on along the minus strand of NC_133372.1, from coordinate 1,073,663 downwards.
AAAATTAGATTTTTGAAAAACGTTTATCTCCGTTAAAGTTAAGTTAAATTTTCATTTTCTGCTTTAATTTTAATCTTAAAGTTTTAGTCATTTTGTTTTGTGTGTGTTTGTCATTTTTACTATTCTTATTTATTTTTAAAATAGTTTTAATTATTGTATTATGTCAGGTTAAACTAAATGAGAAATGCTGCATTGAAAGCTAGCTGAAATAAAATAAGTGATGTTTTATATTTTATTTTATCTCAATGTTTATTTCAAGTTTAATTTTGTGTTTTCATTCTAAACTTTCTATAAAGTTTTTTACATTTTTACTAGTTTACTAGTTTTACTACAATCTTTTTTTGTAAGTTTTTTATTCATTTTAGTTATTTTATTCTGTCAGGTTAAACTAAAATGATAACGAGAAATGCAGCATTGGGAACCAGCTGAAGCAAAATAAGTGTTTTAATATTTTTCTTATTTTGTGTTTATTTGCAAGTTTTTATTAAAAACAATTGTAATTTTAGCCGTTTTATTGTGTATTTTTGTAATGTTTACTAGTTTTAGTAGTTTTACTACAATTATTTTTGTAAGTTTTTATACATTCTAGTTATTTAAGTTTTATTTTCAGTTTTTATTGTAAACATTTATTTTTCATTGTTCTATATATATATATATATGTAGTTGGTTAAACAACATGAAAATGTGAAATGTTGATTTTTTTTGGTATTTTTGGTTTAATTGGTTAACTTTAATAGCCCTGCCCGGGTCACACCAACAAAACAATAAAGCGTCTGCATATGTTCATGCTGCACAAGTGATGAGGTCAGGAGATATTTTGTGCTGACGGTGCATGTGCAGAAATCAGCATATCTGAGCACCGTCTCATTATTCCTATAAAATGCCAACATTTTTACTTCACTGCCATTCAAAAGATCTTAACATCATTGAGTGCATTAACATAAAGAATCCATATGTTTACCATCAGTGTTTTTATTAATAGTGATCTGCCTGAGTTATTGGGCGACTAATACAGTAATGGAGCGGCAGGTTCATCCTTCACCATCAACTCTTGTCAACAGACTGCAATATGTATAAGACACAATAATGAATATACATTCAGCTCATCACTGACTCTCCGAGCGCCTCCAGCTATTTCTTATATACGTGTAATTGAATCTATTCTTAAATGCATACATCAAAACTTCACACCGCAGACACTTAGGAGATCATACAGACGGCCAACTCTGCTTTTATTAGGAAAAAGAGAGCATCTTCCAAGAGTAAATGAACGGAAAACAGATCAACTCTCAGCCCGCTCGTGTCCGATCACCACCGCAGGGGTTTTATAATTCCAGCGCGTCACCGGTTTATGTCTTCGGGGCACCGGAGACGAATCTGCGAAATAAAAACTTACTGAAACTAACAAATGACCCTGATCAATATTAAAGCAGTTTGTGTTTTAGATTCCAGAATCTCTCTAAACGCCACATTATTTCATACAGTGGTTTGCCTCTGGGTGATATTGTGAATTCTGATGAAGAGATGTTTGTTATTTCTCTCTTTATGTGCATTATGAGCTTCAAATCAAGACAAATGCAACATTAATATCTGGGTTTTGGCAGGAAAACGTGGCTGCGTTTTATTGCGGTGGCCGAGAGATTTCCGATCAGCCATTAGTACGTATCTGCGCGTGTTAGAATGTCTAATCATCAGATGTATTTCTATAAAACGTCATGGTATTTGTTTATTCATTTGTTTATCTGTTTACTTATTCATCCACCTTTTGATTATTTAATGAATTAGAAATCCACCAGAGAGTCCAGGCTCTGAATGTTTGAGGGGTCGTACAGTAGTCTCAATAATATTTACATCGCTGGCCGTGATTTCTGTGGGCCGGTCTATGTAGGTTAGCATCGCTAAGTTAATATGCAAATTGCCTTATCTGCGGGGACTCACAAACAGACAGCATTCTGATTGATTTAATAAACTGCTTTTATCTTTCAAAGAGCTAATTAGCCGAGATGGGCCGTGCTTCACTGTTGCCTTTCTGTGGTACTTAACAAGAGCATTATACAGACTTTCTGTTTTTTCAGCACTTCCCACAGCTTTCCGACAAAGTTAAAAACCTATTTTAATAAGTTTAAGACCACAAAAGCCCTCCAGATGCTCTTTGTGTGACGCTCATGTGCTTATTCTGTGCTGCCTATTTCAGGTTGGGTTGTGCTTCTTTCGGTTCTCCTCAATCTCATGTGTGTTTGTGAGCATCTTCAGAGTCACACCTGAGGAGCTTGATCACCACAAAGTGCTCATAATGTTTTGATATTTTTTTACTAGTGGGTGCAGGACACTATAGTCTATATTTTAATATTTATATTTTAATTTGTTATTTTAAGTAATTTAGCTGTTTTTGTCAATTTTAGTAGGTTTTGGTTTTATTTTTTGTAATTTTTGCTGTATTTTTGTCATTTGAATTAGTTTTGTATTTTATTTTGTAGTAATTTAGCTGTTTTTGACATTTTTAGTAGTCGTTTTATTTTGTTATTTTTAGTAATTTTGTTTTGTTTTTGTCATTTTTAGTAGGTTTTGGTTTTGTTATTTTTTTATGTGTTTTTGTCAATTTTAGTAGGTTTAGTATTTTATTTTTTAGTAATTTTGCTGTTTTTGACATTTTTAGTAGTTGTTTGATTTTGTTATTTTAAGTAATTTAGCTGTTTTTGTCATTTTTAGTAGTTTAATTTTATTTTTAGTAATTTTGTTGTGTTTTTGTCAATTTTAGTAGTTTTGTTATTTTTTTGTAATTTTTGCTGTGTTTTTTGTAATTTGTAGTGGTTTTGTATTTTTTTGTAATTTTGCTGTTTTTTTACATTTTTAGTAGTTGTTTTAATTTGTTATTTTAAGTAATTTAGCTGTTTTTGTCAATTTTAGTAGGTTTTGGTTTTATTTTTTGTAATTTTTGCTGTATTTTTGTCATTTGAATTAGTTTTGTATTTTATTTTGTAGTAATTTAGCTGTTTTTGACATTTTTAGTAGTCATTTTATTTTGTTATTTTTAGTAATTTTGTTTTGTTTTTGTCATTTAGTAGGTGTTGGTTATATTTTTTGTAATTTTGCTGTTTTTGTCATTTGTAGTAGTTTATTTTATTTTTTTAGTAATTTTGCTGTTTTTGTCATTTTTAGTAGTTTGATTTTATTTGAGTAATTTTGTTGTGTTTTTGTCATTTTTAGTAGTTTGATTTTATTTTTAGTAATTTTGTTAGGTAGGTAGTTATTTTAGTAGGTTTTGGTTTTGTTATTTTTATGTGTTTTTGTCAATTTTAGTAGGTTTAGTATTTTATTTTTTAGTAATTTTGCTGTTTTTGACATTTTTAGTAGTTGTTTGATTTTGTTATTTTAAATAATTTTGCTGTTTTTGTAATTTTTAGTAGTTTAATTTTAGTTTTAGTAATTTTGTTGTTTCTGTAAGTTTTTGCAGTTTTTATTTTGTTATTTTTTTGTAGTAGTTTTGTATTTTATTTTTAGTAATTTAGCTGTTTTTGACATTTTTAGTTGTTTTATTTTGTTATTTTTGTTGTTAATAATTATTAATAAACTGCTTTTATCTTTCAAAGTGCTAATTAGCCGAGATGAGCCATGCTTCACCGTTGCCTTTCTGTGGTACTTAACAAGAGCATTATACAGAGTAATAATAGGCTCTGTAAAATACAGTAAAAATGATGGCTTTCAAATGTAATGTTAAATGGCTCTAACAACTAATTTTTATCTTTAGATGTCACAGAAACAAAAGGAAAAGTGTGTAAAAGTGAACACCGTATTAATATTAGCAATATAGGCCTTAAGGTATTTTGACAAGTGAGATCCTCAGGACAGACAGCAGAAGATCTCAGAGAAACACTCAGCACATTAAAGCATCTCATTTGTGATTTTGACGTGAGGGAATCCCTCAGAATAGAGCACAGCTACACCTTTCCCATTTCTGGCAGTGATCCGAGCCGGTGTCTGTTTGTAGCAATCGCTGGGATGATTTTTGATGTCTTCCAGTCGGACACTTCTAGGGAATATTTTCCTCTCCTCTATCCCAGAGCAATCGGAGTAATTCTGAAACGCATATTTTAATTCTCCATCTATCTTTGATGTCTTATTTGTGTGAATATTCCTCTTTCTGTCAGGTCCTGGTAGCACGTCACGCGCGGTTGGGAGGTTTTTTTTTTTTTTTTTTCCGAGCATCAAAGTAAAATCCCACATGCATAAATTCAAGCAAACATAAAACACAAAAGTAACAGAAAGACGAATAAACCAAGAGAGAGTCACACTCCAAAGTCAACTTAAAACAGCGTCTCTGTTGTGCGTCTCTCCGATGATCTCCGCTTCTAATTAGCGCAAAACTTTCAGTCTCTCTAACGAACGCTGAGATTGAGATTATTCACCTTCTGTCAATCGGAAAAAACAGAGAAGTCGAGAGTTGCCATATCATTACAGGAAACGTAACCTGTGCAATTAAAAGAGTGAAAAATGACCAAGTGAGTGGTAAGCAGAAAGCGGCGCGTGTAACACCACTAATTATTGACTGTCCGCTCACGGCCTGCAAAAGGCTTCATTAGGACGCCTGAGCCTCTAATTTGTTTTGCTGTGACATTCATCATATACTGTCGGTAACCTTTAATTCATCTATTGTTAGCACTTTTGTGTGCTGAAGTAAGGGCTCGTAGGCTGTTTGTGAGTTGGGGCTGAAGGACTATCGCTGTAAATTGGCATCGAGTCTCTTCTGTGAGAACTAACATTTGGACTGATGAGCCTCTGGCTTAATTTCTCAACAGAGGTGAAGAAAAAACAAGACAAAGACAATGAAAAACATCAAGTGAAGAGCTTAAGGTCTCTCTCCAGTGTAACAGGTGAGACGAACCAAAAACGCTGCTTCTGGATCAATTACTGCTGCACCCATTGGTCTGAAAGAAAAAAAATTAGACAAGTTAAATGAAAGGGATGTTCACCCAAAAATGACAATTCTGCCATCATTTAATCTAAAGTTTCATTTTTCTTTCAATTTGGTTTGAATGCAAGTCACTTTGGATCAGTGTTATACTATCACTAAGACTCTATTTTTATCTTCGTTTTAGTTGTTTAGTTGTGTTTTTGATATTTTGAGTAGTTTTTTATTTAATTTTTTGCTGTTTTTTGTCATTTTTAGTAGTTATATTTTATTTTTAGCAATTTGTTGTTTTGTCATTTGTAGCAGTTTTATTTTGTTATTTTTAGTAGTTTAGTTGTTTTGTTTTGTTAAAGTTAAATGAAAGCGATCGTTCACCCAAAAATAACAATTTCGCCATTATTTACTGATCTTCATGTCTCACGAGTTTCATTCTTCTGTGCAACACAACAGCAGGATTGCTCACGCCAGCATTATTTTATTATCTTTCAGATACTAGTACAGATTTCATGCACATTTTGAATCATTTTTATTTATATATATATATATATATATATATATAGCTCAAAGTGTAGATTATAGTGTTTGCAACACCAGTGTCATGGGTTTGATTATCAGGGAATGCATGAAGTCAATTCATGCTATTGAATGCAGTCCGCTTTGGATCAGTGTTATTTTAGTATCACTAAGACTTTATATTTTGTGTTTTTATGTTGTTTTGTTGTGTCTTTAAAATTCTAGTAGTAGTTCTCATAGTTTTATTATTTTTAGTAATTTTGCTTTTTGTCACTTTTATTTTTAGTCAGTTTGTTGTTTTTCCTGTAATTTTTAGTAGTTTTATTTTGTTATTTATAGTAATTTTGCTGTTTTTGTGATTTTTATTTTGTTATTTTTAGTCATTTTTAGTAGTTTTTTTTGTGCTATTTTTAGTCACTGCTGTTTTTATCATTTTTAGTAGTTTTATTTTGTTATTTTTAGTCATTTTGCTGTTTTTGTCATTTTTAGCAGTTTTATATTGTTATGTTTAGTCATTTTGCTGTTTTTATCATTTTTAGTAGTTTTATTTTGTTATTTTTAGTCATTTTGCCGTGCTTTTGTCATTTTGTTGTTTTTTGTCATTTTTAGCAGTTTTATTTTGTTATTTTTAATCTTTTTGCTGTTTTTGTCATTTTTAGTAGTTTTATTTTGTTATTTTAGTAATTTTGTTGTTGTTTTTTTGTAATTTTTAGTAGTTTTATTTTGTTATTTTAGTAATTTTGTTGTTTTTGTCTTTTTTATTTTGTTATTTTTAGTCATTTTGCTGTGCTTTTGTCATTTTGGTGTTTTTTTGTAATTTTTAGTAGTTTTATTTTGTTATTTTTAGTCATTTTGCTGTTTTTGTAATTTTTAGTAGTTTTATTTTATGTTTAGTCATTTTGCTGTGTTTTTGTCATTTTTAGTAGTTTTATTTTGTTATTTTAGTAAATTTGTTGTTTTTTTGTAATTTTTAGTAGTTTTATTTTGTTATGTTTAGTCATTTTGCTGTGTTTTTGTCATTTTTAGTAGTTTTAATTTTAGTAATTTTGTTGTTTTTTTGTAATTTTTAGTAGTTTTATTTTATTATTTTAGTAATTTTGTTGTTTTTTGTCTTTTTTTTTTAGTCATTTTATTGTAATATTTAGTTGTTTTATTTTGCTATTTTTTGACATTTTTAGCAGTTTTATTTTGTTATTTTTTAGTCATTTTGTCATTTTTTTGTAGTTTTCTTTTTAAAGCTAGTGTCTTGATCAATGATAAAAAAAAGTCACTGCGAATGATATTATAGAGATATTTCGGAAAACATGTTACTTTTTTCCAGAGCTACCTTAAAAGGTAAAACAGCGACTCAAAAAAACTGCTGAGATTTGCATTTGTGGTTTTGCGCTCACATTCATCTGCATTCATTAGAAAGTCTGACTTCTTTAATTGTGAAGATGCATGAATAAATATGTAAAGCAGAAAAATAAACAAGTGAATATATTAGAGAGCAAACAAATAAATAAATAAACAACCGAGGGAAGTAAGGTGAAAGTTTGGCTCGGCGTTGAAAATGAAACGCTGCGGCATCGAACTCTGCATCGATAATGACGCCGGTAATCCCGCGCTCTCTGAAATGCGGCGTCTTAAACGGCGCGGGCGCGCGGCTGGGTGGAAACCTAATGCAAATAAGTCCTGGCCCCTGTGGTCCTTGAACTGTTCCTCTCTGATAACCCAATTATTGTCTCAAGAGCTGTGTCAATAGCTCTAGCCATCTCCTCTTCAGCAAATCAGTCCTGTAACCTCCAGCACTTTCCATTTGATTCTGCCATTTTTTGACAGTTCAAAGCAATCAGCCGCGGCCTCACAAGGACGGGGATTGATTTTGTGTTCCCGCTTATCATGCTAATTCGCAGAAAATCAGCCTTTTCATCCCGCCGTCTGATTGCAGCTCTTGGAGGAGGCTTGAACTGCGCAGACGCGCTGAGGATTCGCTCTCTCTGCGCCGGCCGTAAGGGTTCTCCAGGGCTGGTGGGTTTGCCCAGATCTTCTCGTGTCTGTTTTCTCTGAAGCTTCATCTGATGTGATGATATCAACAAGTATCTGCACAAACACACACACACACACACACACACACACACACACACACACACACACACACACGGAGGAATGGAGCCGCCCCACTCCACACCATTCCTGAAGTGCACAAGCACAGAAAAGCTGTATAAAGGCGAATAAGTCTGGCGTGCTTCAGATTTAAGCTCTTTAAATAACAAAATCAATTTTGCTACGTTTTCTGATGAGTTTTTTAGCATTTCATTCAAAACATTTTGATTCATTCTTAAAACACTTGGAAATAAACTGCATCACATTGTAGGCTAAATTTATCACAAGACATACATGAGTGATAAAACCACTTATTAACCCAAAAGTTATATAACACTAACTGATAAAATGTACAATACTAAATTCAATGTTAGTCGCTTTGAATCAGTATTTCAGTATCACTGAGCTATATTTTGTTTTATATTTATACAAATATAAAAAAAAAAAAAAAAATATATATATATATATATATATATATAATAAAAAATGAAAAAAAAAAAAAAAAAAAAAAAAAAAAAAAAAAATATATATATATATATATATATATATATATATATATATATATATATATGTGTTTTATATATGCAAAAGCTAAAAAAAATCGTTTTTTTAAAGTGGTAAAAAAAACTGGTTAAAAAATTAGCATTTGCATTTGGCAGACATTTTTTAATACAAAGTTTAGGGTTATTATAGTTTACTAAAACTAAAATAAAATCATTATATGTGTTGCTTAAAATAAACTGAAATAAAATATATATAAAAAACAACAACTAAACTAAAATAAGTAATAATAAAACGTATAAAACGTGTATGTATGTATGTATATATATATATATATATATATATATATATATATTCTTTTTTAATATAGTTAAAACACTGCTCATTTCCTTACAGTTCATAAAAATGAATAAAAAAAATTTAGTCAAATGTGATATATTTTATTATTATTTATTTTAGTTTAGTTTATTTAAAGTCACACATTGTTAAAATTATTTTATTTTAGTTTCAGTTTTAGGAAACCATAAACTTTGGATAAAAGTGTCTGCCAAATGTAAAAGCAAATAATGTGTGCAAAAAAACAGAAAGGTACTTTTTTCATGGTGCACACTGTCAACCAAACAGTAATCCACCTTAAAAGCAGTCCTACCACAATAAGGACAATTTGAAGAGTTTTCTTTCCTCCTTGAATACTGCTTTAATGAAGAATCTGAGCTTCACATTTCTGCTTTTTAACTCTGTCTTGGATCACCTTCATTCTAAGTGTGTTTCTGGAGTATTGCTTTATTATTAGAAATTAAATAATGTGTTATCGTGTCACTTGCTCAGGCTCTCGCTGCATTTCACACACTTGACGTCATTGTGCCGTTTTAATTGCCTGTGACCCCATGCACCTCTGCGCTCCACAAAGTGCCTTAAAATGAGAGATGACAGACTCTTAAAACAGGTTTTGTGATCACGATTAGACAACAAAGCTGAAAGTTTCTCCCTTATTCTTCAGTGGCGCGGCAGACGCGCCATTTTGGGCCGGTTCTCTTAATTATTTCTTTGAAGGAGTCTTGTTTGTTATACAAAATGGGGGTCCGCGATGGCGCTCTCCAAAGAGCCGCACATCAAACTCGGAGGGCGCTTTCAGTCGCTCTCGAACAGAGCGAATCGCATCAGCAAATAGCTTTCATTAAAGTACCTCCACCTTTCATGTTACAGAGAAAACCCACACTGATGTCCTTTCATGTCTCCATTTTTCATATCACGTCTCCGCGAATCTAATCAAATAAATAACGGCCTCGCAAACGCAGTTTCTACAAACATGCGATGAATTAAATCATTAAAAATGCAGATTTGAGGCTGTCTAATGAATCTCAGGAGAGGGTTTAAAGGTTTCTCGCTTCATTACACTTTAAAATCTTCCGTGATAGAGCGGCCTTTGTACGAATGTGTTTACCGACTTCCTCCCAACCTCTTTTGCTTTGATTTTTTTCCCTTCATAATCAAATCATTAATCTGTCCTTCTCCGCCTCACAATTCAAACAGTGTTAATTGTTCCAACACATTGGCTAAATTACAGATAACAAGTTGAGGCCGTCCAAACGCAGTCTTGCTGTTTGTTGGATTGGAAATAAACTTCACCGGGGTGTCTCCTCGCCGCTTTGGCACAAGACTAAATGTTTTTATGGAAAAAAACAATCTTTTTCCAAAAATATGTAGAAATATTTTACAGCCGTCGCAGCAGCAGGGATGGCTCTTTATGATTTACAGGCCCGCAATCTGCGGCTTATTTGAACCGCTTTATGCATCTAAAGTAGCGCTGATGAAAATGGCCTTCAAATACCTGCGAAGAGAAAATAAGTGCATTGATCAGGCGAAGTGTTGCCCATATGTTTCGCCGCACTTAAAGGTGCACAAAACATATTTTCTGATTAGTAATATGCATTGCTAAGAACTTCTTTTGGGCAACTTTAAAGGTGATTTTCTCAATATTTACATTTTTTTGCACCCTCAGATTCCAGATTTTTAAATAGTTGTATCTCGGCCAAATATTGTCTTATCCTGACAAACCATACATCAATGGAAAGCTTATTTATTCAGTTTTTATTCATGTAGAAATCTCAATGTACAAAAAACAATTATTATCAATAAATGACTATATTAAATAAATACATTTTATTATTTAGATTTTTTAATTTTATTGATCCACCAGTTCACACTGATTTTTGCTTTGCTCTGAACAAAAACAACAGGCTTATTTAAAATCCACATCCATTCTCTGCCAGCAGGCGGCGCTTTTGAAACGGCAGAAATTTGATTGTTTCCCCAGTAATAACAGAACACAAAGCACTGCAGCACCTGACTTTGAAACATGCAGCGCTCTTATTCAATGAAACTATAGCATTTTGAAGTTTGTCACATTTTTGATTAGTAATATGCATTGCTAAGAACTTCATTTGGACAACTTTAAAGGCGATTTTCTCAAAATGTTGATTTTTTTACCCCCCTTAGATTCCATATTTTTAAATAGTTGTATCTCGGCCAAATTTTGTCCTGTCCTGACAAACCATACATCAATGGAAAGCTTATTTATTCAGTTTTTATTCATGTATAAATCTCAATGTACAAAAATTGCCCCTTATGACTGGTTTTGTGGTCCAAGGTCACATTAAAATAATCACTCTGCCAGCAGGTGGCACTTTTGAAACGGCAGAAATTTAGTTGTTTCCCTAGTAATAACAGAACACAAAGCACTGCAGCACCTGACTTTGAAACATGCAGCGCTCTTATTCAATGAAATTATAGTCTTTTAAAGTTTAATTGTCACATTAAGCCATATCACAATTCTGGTCTTCCCATGCCCAAATATAACAATCTTTTTCCAAAAATATGTGGAAATATTTTACAGCCGTCGCAGCAGCAGGGATGGTTCTTTATGATTTACAGGCCCGCAATCTGCAGCTTATTTGAACTGCTTTACGCATCTAAAGTAGCGTTGATGAAAATGGCCTTCAAATACCTGCGATGGGAAAATAAACACGTCGATCAGGTGAAGTGTTGCCCATATGTTTCGCCGCACTCAAAGGTGCACAAAACTTATTTTTTGATTAGTAATATGCATTGCTAAGAACTTCATTTAGACAACTTTAAATGTTTTCTCAAAATTTAGATTTTTTTGCACCCTCAGATTCCAGATTTTCAAAAAGTTGTATCTCGGCCAAATATTGTCCTATCATGACAAACTATATATCAATGTTAAGCTTATTTATTCAGTTTTTTATTCATGTATAAATCTCAATTAAAAAGAAATTGACCCTTATGACTGGTTTTGTGGTCCAGGGTCACATTAAAACAATTATTATCAATAAATGATTATATTAATTAAATAAATACTTTTTACTGTTTAGATTTTTTACATATTTCACATTGATTTTTGCATTGCTCTTAACAAAACAACAGGCTTATTGAAAAGCCACCAGTTCACATTGATTTTTGCATTGCTCTGAAGAAAAAAAAACAACAGGCTTATTTAAAATCCACATCCATTCTCTGCCAGCAGGTGGCACTTTTGAAACGGCAGAAATTTAGTTGTTTCCCCAGTAATAACAGAACACAAAGCACTGCAGCACCTGACTTTGAAACATGCAGCGCTCTTATTCAATGAAACTATAGCCATTTGATGTTTAATTGTCACATTAAGCCATATCACAATTCTAGTTCCCTTCCGAGGGAACTCTCACCGCGTCCCCTAGGGGTCGCTATTGGGGAACGCTGCAGCGTGACTCGTGTCTGAAGAATGCATAGAAAAACTCCATGAAATGGCCGGCGACAGCGTATGACGTCACTGCGGCGCGCACGTCGCTGCTGGTGCGTCACTACCGGGCGACACAGTATAAAGAGTCGCCGAAGTAAACATACACCCTCTTCGCTGTCTTCAGCCTTCTCTTTGTCTAGGAGTGCATATTCTCTCACCGGAGGCCTGCTTGTGACGTGTGTGGTAATCTGATACCCGCACTTTCACACCGCCCGAGCTGTGAGGGGAGAACGCAAGCAAGATTACCTCTTGAGAGAGTAGAATGCGATCGGTGCATTCATTGCTTGTTTGTAACGAGAGGCACGCTCTCATACCCACTTGCTACGACTCTCTGCTACGTGGGTGTGATAAATTACAGCTCGTCCAGCTCCCGAGGGACTAATGGGCTTATCGCGAAAACGCAGTACGCAAAAGAGGGAGGTGAGTTTCTCTGTTCCTCATTTTGCATGAGTGTGTTTGCCTCTCGCGGCATTAACAGATGCATTCGCGGCGTCGCCAGCGGCTCCTTGCTCGTTTTATTCCCGAGGGAATTTGGCGTCTGGGCGGAGTTTGTTTAGCTCCCGCGGGAGCCGAATATGTGCTGCGCGTCGCGATTGTGGAGTTAATTAACTGCCATAAAATATGTGTGCATGTATATGTATATACATATGTATGTTATGTATGCTTATATGTGTACATATAAAGGGGAGAGATTTTCCTAGACTAGTTCGACCATGATTATGCAGATCATGGCAGAACAGTCTTATTAACTACAGCTGTCTGAGGCTAGCTGTATGTTAACTCTCCCTACTTTAGGGCTGGAGGCTTTCAGTCAGTTTTACCTCTGGTAGTCCTTCCTACACATACAGATATCTGCGGATATCTGTGTGTGGGCTTACTGATTACTTTTTGTTTGGAAACAGAAAAGTAGTTCTTTTAAGCTCTTGCCTAGATGGTGCTGTCTCCCCTGCTAGGGTTTAAATAGACAGCCCACTCTGCTGGGTCGGGCTGTTTTCAGGAAGACTAACCGGAGGTCTTTCACTGATCTGTTAGTTTTTCCCAGGCTCATTGGCCTTTCTGGATTTATGTGATTTGGGCTAGGTAGATCACTGCCTTTGAGTCCTTCACTCCATGAAGGCCCAGGTCCGAGCCCTACAACATGAGCTCCCTGCACGCAGCGGTTCTTATGTCCCATAAGAACCTCCATTAACCGATGGTCTGGATTTTAACTCCTTAAACAGGTTTTGTTTAAGTTTGAGTCAAATGCAGGACACTCATGGGTGAGTACGATCCATATTTTTCTTTTAATAAAGAAAAAGAACTTAATACTGTCTCAGGCCTGTGTGTTGTGTTTTTTGTTTTCAGAGAAAAACACGACGAGTTCACGGCGGATGCTCCCCCTCTGATCCTACGGGTTATGGTTACGGCAGTGTTCGTCCTATCCACGCCACAGGTCGTGCGGTAAACCACCCTTCCAGCATATGTTAGACATAGGACTTATGTCCTCTTCAAGGTAAGCTCCCTAAGTTTCTTTCTTAGGATTGCCCTTGGCATGTTTAACATTTGTCCTTTGCAGGCCTTTTTCTGAGAATCCCTCTTCCAGACTCTCTCTGTGGACTTTAGATCCTGTGAAGTGATCTTATCAGCCTAAGGTTCTTTCCAGCACCTCCTGAGTTTTGTCTCTAAGGAGCAATTTCTCAGTTCTCCAGTATCTAAGTAGTACTCCCCTTTTCGCGGAAAGGGTTTATTCAGAGTACCGCTTCTCGCTGACAAGCCAGGCTTTCTCCCCGGTTCATCTGGGTTAGGAGCCTGTCCCTCTTGTCCAGGCTGATTCTCACTCTTCAGGCTCACACTCGAGCTGGGCTCTCCCCTTCCCAAGGGTCCCTAACGAGCGCCCCCTCGACGGGATGGGCGTTCCTCCCTGGCCTTCAGGGTTAGGAGTCTATCCTCATAAGTTCCTGCTCCGGGGGATTTATGTCCCGTTGAGACAGGAACATAAGTCCACCTAGACTGGGGTCTGTCGATCCCCCTGTTAGCCCGAGGGCAGGGTCGATTCGACCGAGGTAGTACTCCCCTTTCTGCAGAAGGGGTTTATTTAGAGTACTGTTTCTCATTGACAGAGCCAGGTTCTCCTCCCGGTTCATCTGGGTTAGGGGCCTGTCCTTCTTGTCCAGGTTGATTCTCACTCTTCAGGCCTCACGCACGAGCTGGGCTCTCCCCTTTCCGAGGAAAGGGTCCCCAATGAGCGCCCCTCGTCGGGACGGGCGTTCCTCCCTGGCCTTCAGGGTTAGGAGTCTGTCACCATGACTATCCAGGAGCTCCCTTCTCAGGAACTTGAAGTAACTTTAGTAGCTCCCCTTTCCGCGGAAAGGGTCCTCTCAGAGCTCTTCAATGACAGCAGCTCACCTTAATTCAAGGTTCGTCAGTAGCACCACTGTCGTGTGGACAAATTCCCCTTTATTTGGGTAGAATCTGTCATCAGGCTTCCTGAGTCAGGTATGATTGCTCCCCTTTTTGAGAAAAGGGTTCCTCTCGAGCGCTGCTCCTGGCAGGAGGAGTAAGCTCCCCTTCTGATGAAGGGTGAAATCAGAGCGCTGCCTCCTGGCAGGCGGGTTTTCCTCTCTGTTAATCAGGGTTAGGAGCCTGCTTGCGCCTGACTTCCGGGTCGAGTGTCACCTCCCCTTCAGGCTTTATGACTAACTAGGAGTTACCCCCTTTTTCAGGACCTTGAAATGACCTCGGCCGCTCCCCTTTCTGCGGAAAGGGTCCTACTAGAGCACCACCTTCTGGCGGGTGTTGGCATTTCTCCCTGCTTCTCAGGGTTTTGAAACCTACCCTTAACATGCTAGAAGCGAAGGCTCCTACGATTGAAGCCTCCTCAGGCTGTTGGCAGCTCACCTTTTAGGGTTCCCTCAAAGCAGCGCCACTGCCGCATGGTGAATTTTTCTCCCTTGGCTAAGGAAGAAATAACCTATCTTTCTCAAGGTCCTGATTTGAGCACGTTCGCTCCCCTTCTCAAGGGTCCCATTTAGAGCACGGCTCCTAGTGGGATGAGTATGCTCCCCTTACAAGGAAGGGTAATTTCTGAGCACCACCTTCTCCTAGTAGGCATCCATGTGGACTGGGTCTAGTATGCTCCCCTTTACACTAAAGGGTCCCTTCAGAGCATTGCCCTTTTTAAGGACGGATGTTCCTCCCTGCAAGTCGGGGTTAGGGGTCTGTCCGCTGTCTGCGTCCACTATATGATGGTCAGTAGCTCCATGATTTCATCAGTCGACTAACAGTTTGCGGACTGTCTGTCCTGATTGGGGTGTAGCATTGCTCCCCTCTCTAATCAGGGAGGGTTCCTCCCCTATTTTAATTCTTGTCATCCTATGACAAATCTGGAGCTTTAATATGAAACCCCCAAAATGGGGGAAAACACAGTCTCCAAATCCCATTTTACTAGGGTAAGTGTCCCACGCTAAACCCTGGGCACTTTCTGAAATCCACAATAGTGGTAAGTGCGCACGGAATCTTTGTGCACTTCCTAAAATCCACATAAGTGGTAAGTTCCCACCAAGTTTTTGGGTTCTTTTCTAAAATCCTATACGGTATGGGTTACGCGGTACTCGTTCCCATTTTTTGAGTTGGTTTAAAACCCCGGTCTCCCTGGGCCCAACTTCACTCGATATCACCTCAGATATCTCCTGACCATCTGCGTTATCTGAGGATAACCCCTGCTAGAACGGTCTCTGTCTTGGGACAGGCCTGTTAGTCGCTATTTCTGAGTCAGTTCACTGAGGGAACTAGACTCAGTAGTACTGGCAGTTCCTGTTCTAGTTAAGTCTAAGTATTAACTTAGCCGTTCCTCCGAAGGAATCTCAGATTCCAACCTGAGCTGTGCTCTGGGTCCTTTGACCCATTCAGGTAAGTGAGTAACAGTTCAGGCTTTGGCCGGGGAGGTTACGTTCTGACAGCTGTCACCTCGTCCTATAGGGATAATTCCTCACAGAATTTACACTTAGTGCTCGCTACTATGCACTCCCCTCAGCATGGAGACGTTGGTATACCGTTCCCCAATAGCGACCCCTAGGGGACGCGGTGAGAGTTCCCTCGGAAGGGAACGTCTCTAGGTTACGTATGTAACCCTAGTTCCCTGAGAAGGGAACGAGACACCGCGTCCCCTACGCTTCTTACCATGCCTCGGACGAGAAGCTTCAGACAGTGAAGCGGGTGTATGTTTACTTCGGCGACTCTTTATACTGTGTCGCCCGGTAGTGACGCACCAGCAGCGACGTGCGCGCCGCAGTGACGTCATACGCTGTCGCCGGCCATTTCATGGAGTTTTTCTATGCATTCTTCAGACACGAGTCACGCTGCAGCGTTCCCCAATAGCGACCCCTAGGGGACGCGGTGTCTCGTTCCCTTCTCAGGGAACTAGGGTTACATACGTAACCTAGAGACGTTTTCCAATGCCCAAATATAACAATCTTTTTCCAAAAATATGTAGAAATATTTTACAGCTGTCGCAGCAGCAGGGATGGGCCTTTATGATTTACAGGCCCGCAATCTGCAGCTTTTTTGAACCGCTTTACGCATCTAAAGTAGCGCTGATGAAAATGGCCTTCAAATACCTGCGATGGGAAAATAAGCGTGTCGATCAGGCGGAGCGTTGCCCATATGTTTCGCCGCACTCAAAGGTGCACGGCACTTCCCCAAAAGAGCAAACGTCTCTTCCATTAGGGACGGAGAGATTTGTCATTATTTGGCCGCGAGCTCTCGCACGCCTGAAGTGCTCAGCTGAAGTGATTAGGTGTAGACCTGCACGCACACATTCATGTCCGTGCGCCGTTCCAACTGGAATTACTCTCAAACAGTCATTTCAGACCTGCGACTGCGAACGCATTTCCCCCGCCGCCGGCTCCTGTTTCGGCATGTAGAAGAAGCGCGAGAACCGCGGGAGAAACCGACACCTGCCAGAACTTCTGATTAGTGCCGAAACAAGGCGGCTGGATTACGGCGGGAGCCGGGATACTTCCGGGAAATTGCTCCGGTGGCGTGGTGTTTGTCCGAGAGCAGGTGGAGGTGACGCTGAATGATTTGATCAAACAGAGGCAGCGTGTCGCGACGATCCGATTGACGTCAGGTTGAGAGCCGGGCCTGTCGGGACTCGCTCGCTTCGCTATTCATAGAGTCCAGGCCGTGAATATCCTCACACGTCTCATTTGTGTTAAGTGGAGATTATAACGAGGAGGGTGAATGATTACGTAAGAGACGCACACACTGATGTTCAGGTGACAGAGTGCTCGACTCGTGAGAAACCATTTGCTTTGTACTAGGGGTGGACGGTAATCTCAGTTCTGAAGTCACGGTTCTGTGTGTTTTTGGTACAGTAGAGGAAAAACAAAACATAAAACTGCTTATTTGTGTATTTATTTGTATTAACCAGTCGTTTACTGAACATAATATGGTTCTGTCTTTAAAAAAACGCAACCTGCTCTTCATACTTCAGTTAAAAATAAAGGTGATTCACAATGCCATAGAAAAACCTTTTTTGTCTAAATGGTTCCATAAAGAATCTTTAACATATGAAGAACCTTTCTGTTTCACAAAAGGTTCTTTGTGGCGAAAGAAGGTTCTTTTGATTATAAAAAGGTCAAAAAAAAAAGAGATGGTTCTTTACAGAACTGAATGGTTCTTTGTGGAACCAAAAATGGTTATTTTATGGCATCGCTGTGAAGAACCTTTTAAAGCACCTTTATTTTTAAGAGTGTATGGTGCTTTTGCATGCAACAGGGTTTCTGAAGGATTTTTAAGCTCAAATTTAAGGATTTTTATGACTTGCACAAATAAAATTAATACCATGTGAGCGGAGTAGGGCACTGTCTATGGTAACTGTAAAATTACTGTAAAAAGCATGCTTTACAGTTCAGATACACGTTTTCACAAAACAAAAAGTTTTATAAAATGATAAACTTCACATTTCAGCCTGTAAACCATTTTTAATAATCATTTAAGAGTCAAAATAATTAATTATTATTACAATTTGTGACCCTGGAGCACAAAACCAGTCTTAAGTAGCACGGGTATATTTATAGCAATAGCCAAAAATACATTGTACGGGTCAAAATTATTGTTATACTAAAAATCATTAGGATATTAAGTAAATATCATGTTCCATGAAGATATTTTGTAAATTTCCTACCGTAAATATATCAAAACTTATTTTCTGATTAGTAATATGCATTGCTAAGAACTTCATTTGGACAACATTAAAGGCAATTTTCTCAATATTTTGATTTGTTTGCATCCTCAGATTCCAGATTTTCAAATAGTTGTATCTCAGCCAAATATTGTCCTATCCTGACAAACCATATATCAATGGAAAGCTTATTTATTCAGTTTTATAAATCTCAAGTTTAAAAAATTGACCCTTATGACTGGTTTTGTGGTCCAGGGTCACATTTAAACAATTATTATAAATAAATTATTATATTAATTAAATAAATACATTTTACAGTTTAGATTTTTATAATGCATAATCTTTTTATTGATCCACCAGTTCACAATGATTTTTGCATTGCTCTGAACAAAAAGTTGAAGTTTTTTTTTTTTCCCCTAACTTTTTCCTAGCATTCTGAGAACGTTCCCTGTCAGCTGTTGGCTTTTTAATTGAAGTCTATGAAGTTTAACAGGGACTCACTTTTTGTCAGGACGAGCCTCGATAAAAATGGAAATACTCTGAATTTCTAACATGTAAAGATAAGGATACAATCGTAAGTTGTAAGTTATGCACTGTTGAAAACTCATCTTGAATGCATTAAATAACACACACCTTAAAGGACAAGTCACTTTAAACTCAGAGTCAGTTTAAAGCACTTAATATAAAACCCGTCTCATGTTTAGGCTTGGATTACACACTTTTCCCTCACCAGATGATCTTTTTCACAACTTCAAAGTACATTAATAAACTCCATTTTCCCACACAAAGAGGAAAACTTAAAGTTTTAGATGATGTTAAGCATGCACAAAAGTGCCACACATGAAGTGGATGAAACAACACTGCATTAGTTTAGTGTACATGCTTGCTAAACCAAAAGACCTGTAGTGAATATGTCTACTATTACATTCCTATTTTGTACTGTTAAAAAGATTTTGATGCTTTTACCAAGTCTGTCCTGTTAAACATAAATGCAGCTTTTCTTCTTGGTGTTTTAACTAGTGCTAATACTAGCTCAGAGCTGCAACAATGTAACAAATGATGTGCAAAAGCACTCGGAAACCACCTAGCAACACCATAGCCACCGCCCGGAAACCTTAGTCAACGCTTAGCAACGCCCTGGCAACCACCCACGACCCTTCAACACGCGGCAGTAAGTTTCGCACGAGTAACGCGGCTCACATTGTTTTCAGAAAATGTAAAAATGCAGTTCATTTTCATATTCCTCATGCCAGCTGCCAGATCTGCGGTAATTTGTCAGGAAAAATTCTCCCAACTCTGTTTGTTTCTTGCCAAGAATACTAATTAAAATGGGACCGGCTTAAACTTTGAATAGTTACAGATAAGAAATTAAATTTCACAGTTTTAAAATGATGATCATTGTGTCTTTGAGTCGTGCAGCGCTTTGGCAGCGGCGGCAGCCAGAGGAAAACTCACTGTTGTGTTGTTATTGTGTCTGCGCTCACCTTAGAGGCAGCAACCTGCTCCGACGTCTGTTCCGCGTCTGCCTCCATCACTCATACACGCTCCGCTACACACGTCACACACACGGACCTCTCTTACACTCTTCAACAGCACTAATGTGTGGGAAACGCTGGAGTAAACATCAGTGAGAAACGTTTCAGTGACCTGTTTTTCACTCTCAGGTTGAGACTGTGGCATGTAGATGCTCTTGTCTTTGGAAACACAATACTTTAAGAGCACAAAACAGATACAGATACTCACCTTCACAGCTCAGAACACGGCTGTGAGCTCAATATTAACCAGTGTTGGGGGTAATGCGTTACAAGTAACGCAAGTTACGTAATCAGATTACTTTTTTTTTTTCAAGTAACTAGTAAAGTAACAAATTACTTATAAAGTTACTTTTTCAAATAAGTAACACCAGTTACTTTGTTTTGTAACACAATCAGTTACTTTTAAAGGTTGTAGCGCAATATTGTCATGCATCAGTGAATGTTAAGGAGCTAGCAAGACAAATTTCAAGATATTTAAATGAAAATTCCACTTCATGTTTTGACCCATTCAAGAGTGCAGTGTCTTCATTGCATGGTTAGTTTTTGCCAAATCGCATTATCTTCATGTCTGTATGTGAAGTTTAGATGGATTAGTTATTTTGTCTGATGATGCACTGACCACTACAGCATTAAGAGATACAGTGAGAGTCTTTGATATGGTGAATATTGTGGAAATGCATAAAGATACCAAAAATAAGCATTTGTTGCGACGCTTCAGCGAGCTACCATAAAAACGACAAAATTTATTATGTAACTATAGATTCAACCCCAAAAACACAGATTCTGCAGTTATTCTAACTATAGTAAAACTACAGTGAAAAAAAGTACATTCCAGAATAATTACAAAGAAACAGCAGGTAACACTTTGAATTAACCATGAAATTCTTAAATGTGACTCTGGACCATAACCCCTGGCTCAATTTTGTTAAATTGAGATGTATACATCGTCTAAAAGCTGAACAAATAAGCTTTCCATTGATGTATGGTTTGTTGGGATATGACAATGTTGGTCAAGATAAAACCATTTGTATCTATTTGTAAACATCTTGAATCAGAGGGTGCAAAACAATCAAAACATCCAAAAAAAATTTGACTTTCAAAGTTGTCCGAATGTTCTTAGCAATGCATATTACTACTCAAAAATTAAGTTTTAATATTTACGGTAGGAAATTAAAAAAAATATCTTCATGGAACATGATCTTTACTTAATATCCCACACCGTAGAAAAATAATTTGTAAAGTTCATGGTAAATATGGCAGCTGTGGTTGCCATAATTTTACCATATTTAAAAAATACTGTAGCAACATTTTACAGTTTTAACTTAAATTTACATTTAAATACCGTAATTTCATTCATCATTCACACAAACTCTAAACACCATCATGGTAACATGAAACTGAAATAATGCAATAAACATTAATTAGATTAGAAACAACATTAGATGTAACATACAACCCTAATGTACAAAATTAATAAGACAAAACTAAGAAGAAACAGTTATTTAAACAAAAAAAAAAAAAAAAAAAAAACATCAAATTTAAAATATAACAGTGAATTCTGGGAATGTCAAAAATGACGGTCATTTACTGTAAATTTTATATTCTTTTTCACTTCTGAAAACAGTATACTACTGTAGAGGGTAGTAGAGGGAACTTACCGTTTAACAGGTTTTTAATGTAGCAGTTTTACAGTCTTTTACCATCATTTTTACAGTGTAATGATTTTTGGCATAAAAGAAAGTTCGATAACTTTAACCCATACAATATGTGCTTCTTACAAATAGAAACATTGAAATAGTACTTTCGCTCACACTTTATTTTAAGGTCAAATTCTCACATTTAACTAGCCATTGCCTCAATTAACTCCTAATTTGCTGCTTATTAATATTTAGAAAAAGGCATTAGTATGTGCTTTATGCATACTAATAAACTGCCAATATGCTAGTAATATATGCATACAAGTTAATAGTGAGAATTGCTACTTAAAATAAAGTACTCAAGTAATCTTTGTTTAATTTTACAGCTCAAAAATCAGTTTTGGTCAGCGCTGTCATCTGAAAGAGATTCCATATTCATTTATTAAAGTGGCCCGTGTATGTCGTCGATTAAATATATAAAAGTCACTTTAGTTCCCATGTCCAATTGCAATAAAACTGAAAATTGTATTCACAAATCATATGCATGATGAATTGCTTTGAATTTAATCTGTTATATATTTAAACAACCTCTTCTGGTTGTATATCCAGTCCACTCGTGATGTTCCTGACGTGCAACAGACGAGCTCAGGCTGTAATGCAAACACTTCATATTCTTCTTTAGGGAGCGGATGAATACTTGTAGTGTCACACTGACGGCTGGAATGATTATTTTGGTTCTAATGAATGATATTTTGGCTCTTGTCATCAGACGATGACACTGACCTTCGGCCGATGTCACCGTGAAAAGGTCGAACCCCTGGTGCTTAACGAGGAGGCTTTGCTTTTCTTTCATTCTGATGCAAGACGAGAAACACGATTTGAAGACAAATGTTAGATTAAATGAACTTGTGTAAATTAATTTGTGTGACTAAAGGAGTTTTGCTCAAAACACAGTGCAAAATCTTTCAAAATAAGTATTGAAAAAATTACATTATTGTTTTTTTTTAATTATTATTTAATAATGAAGGCATGAAAGGATTTCTGCCAAAAAAATAAAAATAAAAATCCAATGGTGCTTAGTCATCAACAGCATTAGCAAATTCTGATTAGGCTCATCTAATGAGCTTGACGTCACTGAATGACAAAAGATTAAGAAAACAAGAAGCATAAATAAAAACAATTATCCGTGTAAGATAGCATCCCGCCTGTAAACAGGGTGAAAGAGCGCGGCACATTTTTGCCCCGCCCACTCTCAGAGCGCAGCTAATTAACACGCTAATTAACGTAACAAGACTGTGTTTTCAACAGCGACACTCGCGACAGAGAGAGGAGGCGGAGCGATTTATGACCTCGCTCTTTATTATTCGTGCTTAATGACGACATCTTCAGATAAACGAGTGTAAAGCTCATTAAAAACATGAGTAAATGACAGCGCTTACAGACAACACACACACACCTGACAAACACAAACCAGACTCACGCTGAGAAAATTAAACAGCATCGTTATGCAGAACATATACTATTGCGTAGCTCATATAACCAGAACTTTTTAAAATTTGAAATTGGACTGGATTCATTCAGAGTGAGGAATATATGTTCATGAATTAATTATTCAAACTCATCTGCATTTTCTTTCGTTTTGGTTTGTTAACTTTGTTTTTTTTTTTTTTTTGGTCATGTCTCTGGGTG
The DNA here is from genome assembly GCF_049309525.1 of Garra rufa. Lineage (NCBI taxonomy): Eukaryota > Metazoa > Chordata > Actinopteri > Cypriniformes > Cyprinidae > Garra > Garra rufa. The sequence continues at coordinate 1,050,829 of NC_133372.1, read as the reverse complement.
CAACAACTTCTACATTTTTTTTTTCTGAAATACTCCAGATATTTCTCTAACATGTTTTCTTTGATATATTTTAATTTAGATTTAATTTTGTGTGTGTGTGTGTGTGTGTGTGTGTGTTTAATACCATTTTTAATTCGCAAAATCTCCTTAGGTAGCAAAAGCCACTTCCTTAATGACATCATCCTACAGGAAGTGGCATCATGACGAGCTTTAACTCCATGTACATCCTTCACTAAAACAAAACAAACAAATAAAAACAATTGGTATAGGACTTACTATATTTATTCAGAAGTGGTTAAAATGGCAAGTGACACTGAATTTTAAAATTCAGTGAAATTCTGAATAGAAGGACTAAAATTTTATTTATGTATTTATTTATTTATAATAATTGTATTTTTTATTATTTTATTTATTTATTTATTTTTGGTAAATCATACTCCAACAATTGTACTTTTTATTATTATATTTCATTTATTTATTTATTTATTTATTTTTGGTAAATCATACTCCAATAATTGTGTTTTTGATTATTTTATTTCATTTATTTATTTATTTTTTGGTAAATGATACTCTAATAATTCTATTTTTTAATTAATTTATTATTTGCGGGTAAATCATACTCCAATAATTGTATTTTTTTAATTATTTTATTTTATTTTATTTATTTATTTTATTTTATTTATGGTAAATCATACTCCAATAATTTTATTTTTTTATTATTTAATTTAATTTAATTTTATTAATTTATTTAAGTAAATATCATACTCCAATATTTGTATTTTTTATTATTTAATTAATTTATTTATTTCTGGTAAGTCATACTCCAATAATTGTATTTTTTTTATTGTATTGTATTGTATTGTATTGTATTGTATTTAGTTATTTATTTAATTTTAGTAAACATACTCCAATATTTGTATTTTTATTATTATTTTATTTATTTATTTTTGGTAAATCATACTCCAATAATTGTATTTTTTAATTATTTATTTATTATTTTGGGGTAAATCATACTCAAATAATTTCAGTATTTTATTTAATTATTTGTGTGTGTGTAAATAATGATAATTTAGTTTTTAAAAAAGTGTCTGAGTTTGATACAATATGATACATATGATATAAAAGTTTCTACAAAACAAGAATGTTCTGACTCTGAGTTACAATGAAAAGAAAGAAAATAAATTTAAACAGGTAAATATCAGCTTGTATGTGAGCTGTGCATCCTCTCGTCCGTAAAGTCTATGTGAGTTCATATATCGTTCAGCTTGATTCCAAAACAGATTGAAATCCCACATTCAAGCTGACACACATTGCAAAAGATGCCAATGGTAATTAATTAGCATCTCATTTGAACGAGTAACAACAGGAAGTGCCGGAGCGGCCGTTGGATGCCGTCTCCCCTCAGGCCGTCATATCGGGGTCAGAGCTCGGGACGTTTTGCTGATAGAAGGGGGCATATTGACTCGCAAATTTTCATGCTTCATCTCAGTTTCACTCGCCCGCAGTCAGCGAAAACACTCGAAGCTGCACAGACGCCGCGTTCGTGAGACACCAAACGCAGAAAACAACACCGACAATCAGACAGACGGAGCTTCAGTGTGGAACTGGATCAGACCATTCACATCTGACGATAAAAGCCAAAGAGACATATCGTGTGGACGTTGTTACCCAAACGCAAGCCGAAAAACTCAATAAAGCTTTCAAACTGCAGCTTGTTAAGATCTAGAAGGAATGGTACTATTTCAGAGAATAATAATATTTAAAATCCAGAGCTGGATTACATAATCAGATTCCAAAAATCAATACTCGTAATCAGAGTACAGTATATTACAATTTATAATGCTCACAATCAAATTTGGAAACCATGATTCTGAATTAGGGTGAAAAAAGCAGCTCTAAAGCAGTTAGAGACCATGTATGAAGCAAATAATTATGTGAATTACTAAACACTGGTGATGTGTAGCAATGAAACTCTTGTCTTCATTATATCCAGTGGCATTCATTAACTGTTGATTCTGAAAGTCTGGATATAAAATTTTCCAAACATGGAAAACTTTGGGCATGTGATGTTGTTGATGTTTTCATGTTTATTAATGTTTGTTTATGTATTGCAGGGATTCCTAAACATTTTGTCAGCCCCTAAAACTCACAAACCCACCGCAGTTCTTACATTAAGCCCAGTTTTACAATGCCAATCATTACAACTGCTCTATTAATACATTTATTATAACATTCTCCTTTGCTCAGCAAGGCTGCATTTATTTGTACATTAAAAACACATGCCTGATTCAAGAAGGGGGTCTTAAAAATCTTTGTTTTGTAATTGATTTATTTATTTTTTTATTTTATTTTTTTTATTTTTTCGAAAAGCAAGACAAAACTGTAAAAAGCACATTTTGGCTATTTAATTTATGCAATCGGTCCAGTGTTTAATTTCAGTGCATCCCCAATTTATACATCACCTGAAAGCTGAATAAATAAGCTTTTCATTGATCTATTGACAATCTGCAATCTAAGGGAGTAAAAAAAAAAAAAAACTAAATATTGAGAAAAACGCTTTTAAAGTTGTCCAAAAAAGTACTTAACAATGAATATTACTAATCAAAAATTAAGTTTTGATATATTTACGGTAGGGAATTTATAACATATCTTTATGGAACATGATCTTTACATAATATCCTAATGATTTTTGGCATAAAATAAAAATCTATAATTTTGACCCACACAATGTATTATTGGCTATTGCTACAAATATACCTGTGCTACTTAAGACAGTTTTTTGGTCCAGGGTCACATATATGCAGCTCTCAGTGTTGAGGTTTACTGTGAAAACCTGGCCTGGCTCTGCACTGTAACCGGACTGAACCGCGTCCAGAGCCGGAGCTTATTACAGGTATTATCTCAGTCTCCAGGAGGGATTCACTGCAGGAGAGTTGACCTGCTCTTATTGTACCTGACACACTCAAACACTCACACACACATATACTCGCCAAACACCTCTAATCCGCTGTCAAACCCTATTTATGCATCACACACACACACACACACACACACACACACACACACACACACACACACACATACAAACTCGTTTTGGAGTCCCTCAGGTCCAGCAATTACAGCCACAGGAATCACACAGGCCAGAAACACAGCAAGGCCTTCAGAGGAGATAACATGACACACACACACACACACACACACACACACACACACTTGCTCGCTCACACACACTCCAGCACTCCTGCCGTTCCAGCTTCTGCTTCTGTTTTGTCTTACTCAGAAACAAGAACAGTAGAGAGTGACCAGAGATGTCATGCTCCAAAAATACAAGAATCAAAAAGGACTGTGGATGTGTTCTTGCATTCTGTTTGCCATATTTTTTTAATTGTTGTTCTGTGTTCACATGCACCAGACAAACATCTCTCAACGCTGTGCTGCACATACACTACTGTTCAAGAGTGTGGAGTCTGTGAGATTGCTTTTTTATGTTTTTGAAAGTCTTCTCTGTTCACCAAGGCTGCATTTATTTGATCAAAAATACAGTAAAAACACACTGCAAAACATTATTTGTCGCTTCCAGCCAAAATATCTAAAAAATCTTAAATCAATAAGGATTTTCTAGATGAGTAAAAATTATTCTTGTTTAAAAAAAAAAAAAAAGTCAAAATTAAATGAGAATCTGCCAATGGGGTTAGAAAAATAATATTGTTTTCTGTTTGAAATAAGTTTATTTTTCTTACCCCATTGGCAGATTATTTTGCTTGTTCTAAGCAAAAATTCACTTAATTTTGACTTGTTTTTTTTAATGAAAACAAGAAAACAAGTTTTACTTGTCTAGAAAATCCTTCTTGATTTAAGACTGTTTAGATATTTTGGCTGGAAACAAGACAAAGCATCTAAGTAAAGCATTTTTTGCACTGTACAATATATTATTACAATTTCAAATGTGAATATCTGTTAAAATGTTATTTTTTCTAGTAATCGAAGCTGAATTTCAGCATCATTACTGCAGTCTTCAATGTCACATGTTCCTTCAGAAATAATTTTAATATGCTGATTTGCTGCTCAAGAAACATTTCTGATTATTATCAAGGTTGAAAACAGTTGTGCTGCCCAATATTTGTGTGGAAACCGTGATGCATTTTACTTTTCAGGATTGACCGATGGTTGAAAAGAACAGCATTTATTTAAAATAGAACTCTTTTGACATTATAATTGTCTTTACCATCACTTTTGATCAATTCAATGCATCAAAAGTGAATAAAAATCTTCTGAAGTCATTTAATGTTAAACACAACAAGAACATGCAGATGGAAAAATATGACTTGAGAGCTGCTTTTATAAATGACTTCAGTTTTAATATATTCCTGTTGACTTGTATAAACTACTTTAATGTTGCTTCCTAGAGTTTTTTCTTCTGTCTTGTCTATTAATTATAAAGAAACGATCAGTGTGAATGTTCTGCTGAAGTTCTGAAACATCCACAGGAGAAAGTCAGTCATATTTCTATTCCTATAATGCAAGACTGTGCTGAATTAAGCAAAGAATTTGCTAAACTCAACCACAGACCTAAAGTAAGAACTGAAAGCGTGTTTGAAGGTACACTTAACTGCTCCGACCGCATCATCTCGATGTACGGTGTTTATACGCGGCTGTTATTGGTACCAGGCCGCATCGACTCCAGTCTCCAGTAAAGCGTTCGTCTGACCACAACAAAGCGCTTTTAGACTGAAGCGGTTCTCAGGAGCCGAGCGCCGCTCAAACATCGCTTTACAAGTTTCTCCTCCTCAATGACAGGAAAACCTCTCGCTCCTGTGACTCATCAATTCATAAAACACAAAAAAGACAAAGTTTAATGTGCGGAGATCCCGATGGGCGCTCATAAAGATTTATTTTATTTTATTCCATTTCACATACGCAGACACTGTTCGTCGCGCCTCGGCCGGCTGTTATGGGCGTGTAAAATAAATTGTAGTTTTATCGTAAAGATACAGGCACTTTAGCAGAGCGCATCCAAATGGATTCAGCGCGTTTACGAGGACTGTTGTCCTGGAAAGTAAAAGGTATCAATTAAATGACAAATGCAGCGTGTAGTTGTAGTTGTGTGTGTGTGTGTGTGTGTGTGTGTGTGTGTGTGTGTGTGTGTGTGTGTGTGTGTGTGTGTGTGTGTGTGTGTGTGTGTGTGTTTGGCATTGCTCTTGTGTCCTCAGTTTAAATGTGAAATTCAGCACATGCAGATTTCAGCACTCAGCAAACTTATGAGGGTCAATCCAGACACGGCGGTCCAGATGGGTTCGGATCACACACACACACACACACACACACACACATACACACATACATATATTTACAGCATGAGAGACAATATCGTCTCTCAACACTGTCACACAACACAAGCCAGATGCTGATTTATTTTTATTTATGTCTGGATTCGCTCTGCCACATGAACACAATGTGGAAATGTGGCAGAGAAAGTGATGCTCTGATCTCTCAGAATTCATGAATCCTTCAGGACAGGATTGTTAGAGGTGTGTAATTAGACAAAAGACAAGAAAAATGAGACCATATGCAATCATAAGTCACCTGTACATCAACATCAGACTACCTAGTCATATCAGACACTACAGATGAAAATCCATATCATTTTGTTTATAGATTAATATTCTACACAGTATTATACGGCCGTGGATTCAATTCAGATTTGCTATGTTCAATATGTGATTCTATAGATCGAATTCTTTTTTTAATTAAATGCATTGTTTTTCTAATTAGCATTGCAAATTAAGTATTTAATTGAAAACTCAAATAAATTATAAATTAGAAACAGGGTTATTATTGTTACCTAAAACAAAAACCTAACTATAAAAAAAGAGATAAAATGAACAAAAACTGAAAGAAAAATTAATTATGAAAAAAATGTCTTATTTCTATTTAGTTTAAGCTGAAGTACTTAACAAAAACCACAACTGAAATCAAAGACAAATATACAGACATATTAATAAAAAAAAATATTAATGACATAATTATGAAATAAAAGTCAGAATAATGACAAAAAGTCAAAATTATGCAATACTAATTCATAACTATAAGTCAAAATTATGATGTACTGTCATAGTTTATTACCTTTTAAATAATTTATTACCATTTAAATTATGACAAAGTCAAATCAAGTTAAAATGATTACTAGTTTAAATTGTCAAAAATTATAGTTATGAAAATTATAAGATAAAAATAGTTGACAAGCGTCATAATAAAAATCATGACAAAAAGTCCAAAAGACAAAAATTCTAAAACATACATTAAACAAAAAAATAAGACATTAAAATGAAAAAGGGCAAAATAAAACCCATTAAAAATATTAATAATGCTAATGATACTAAACTATAAAATCTAGTGATACTGAACATTATAATTAGAAATTAAGATATGCTTTGATGGCATATTTATTTGTGTATTTATTTATTTTTCTCAGTGGACCAAATCCAAAGGTCAAAGGTCATCTGACCGATGAGTTCTGGTTTGGGCATCTATGCTTTATATAAAATAAATCCACTTATAGTTTATAAACAGACATACTAATATACCTTAAACTAGGCCCTACAGATTTAAGGCATTTATCTACAGCGTCCACACAGGGAGTGTCCAGCATCCGAAATCCTGGTCTCTCTGTGAGTGTTGTTTTGTGTCTCACGAGAACACTAAAACCCATAATCTCTCTCATCATTTGAACACGAGCCCCCAGAGCAACTGCCAGAGAGAGAGAAGGAGGTTTCGAGGGAAGGAAAACAACATTTCACATTCACAGATGAACCCAATTTGGTGCGGTTTGGAGTGTAATTTAGATCAAACATCTCCATGTAAATGAGTCAGGCTTTCTTAATTAGGTGGCTGCGCAGAGAGAGAGATGAAAAACTTGCAGTGCTCATCATCTGAAGTGGGTGTGGCAGCTCAAGTCAAACAGGCTCCGCCCCCTCCGCGTTCCGAGCCAACCCTCCAAACCGACTCCACGTTGCCGTGGTGAACAGACTTGGTGACGCTGGTTTTGATTGGTTGTGAGACGCTCATTCCCATGGTGATCAGTAAGTAAATAGGTCATTCCTCTCTGATTTAGCTGTCGGTAGAGAAACACGCTGCCAACAAGCTGCAATCGACACTTATGCCAAAAACACTGAACTCCAGCCAAGCTCTGACACACACACACACACACACACACACGTTAACACCCACACATTCATGCTCTTACAAATCAAACATACACATCTCAAGTTTACACACACACTGAGTGTCTGCATACAGTGATTACACACGGCCTGTCGGATGTGTTTTGTACATATAAACGATACAAAATCAAATCATACTAAAATAATTCACACACGCAGAGAGAATCACATTCAGCTGCCACAATCACACTAATGCACATCTCAGAGATCATTTCAAGGGCCCCTGGGTTACAGGAGCCACCTGGACACCAACATAACACAACTATAAACTGCTCACACACACACAAACGCATGCGTACAGCATGTCTTTTTACTGTTAAAGGGGTCATATAATGCAGTTTCTTGTAAAGTTGCAAAGTGTAAAGTCTCAGAACCAATAGATATTTATTATAAAAGTTAAGACTCAGCCACACCTTCCTAAAGCGGCTCACTCAAAAACAAGCCCCACAGGTCCACGCCACTGGGTGAGTAGATTAGCATAACACCACTCATATGTATATGGAAAAAAAAGAAGGAGTAACTTTTACCGACTGTAGTAGTGTTGTAGTCGCCCTGTTGTGGAGACGCAGTGTGTTTCATTGCCAAGGTGAAAGTACTTTGTTTAGCCTTCCAAATGAAGACACAACACTGTTCTGGAACAGTACAAGGCAAATATTGGAGTGGGTGATGCACATTTCAGGGAGGACTGTTTCCTGAACCTGGGAGAGCAGCCTACAATGCCAGAAGTACACAAAGGGTTAAGGCTATAAAGTGGGGCAATTCCAACGTTGGAAGGACAGTCTGCGCTTCTGACTGAAGGCCTGTAAGTACGTTTTCATATTTAAAGAATTAAGTACTGACTATTCAAACTATTCTTGTTGTTTCTCATTCTACAATCGCAAATGCAGACATGGAGTTATGTTTTGTGGCGCAAGTCATTATAATCAGTAGTTATGTGCCCAATGGATGCAACAAATGCCTGGATTATAATGGGTTTTATTGTCTCTGTCTCGTCGCCCCGAGAAACGGCATGGTAAGGGGCGTAACTTTCCATCACACGCTTGAGGTATTCGGCCAATCACAACGCACCATATAGCTGGCCAACCAGAGAACACCTCGGTTTCCATCAACGATGAGTTTTGTAAAAATCTAAGCGTTTCAGAAAGGTGGGGCAGAGAGGAACAACAATAATATACAGTATGTGGAAAATAATGTGTTTTTTGAACCTCAGACTGCATAAACACATTGCTTTACAACAAATACACAAAATGCTCTTTTCAGCAACATCATATGTGTGTCTCTGTATGTAATGCAATATGACAAAATATAAAAAAAGACATTCATAATGTCTTATTTGTAATGTATTATATACAGTACTGATTACAAGTTTGTGGTCAGTAAGATTTTAAGTGTTTTTTTTTAAGTCTCTTCTGCTGCAATTATTTGATGTAATATGAAATGTTATTATAATTTAAAATAGCTGTTTTCTATGTGAATATCTGTTAAACTGTAATTTTTTGCTGTGACCAAAGCTGAATTTTCAGCATCATTACTTCAGTCTTCAGTGTCACATGATCCTTCAGAAATCATTCTAATATGCTGATTTGCTGCTCAATAAATATTTCTGATTATTATCAATGTTGAAACCATGATGTATTTTATTTATCAGGATTCACAGAGGAATAGAAAGCTCAAAATATCAGCATTTATTCGAAATAGAAATCGTTCATAACATTATACATGTCTTTACTGACACTTTTGATCAGTTTAATGCGTCCTTGATTAATAAAAGTTAATAAAAAAAAAAATAATAATAATTACTGACCCCAAACTTTTGAACAGTAGTGTATTAGTTAAATATACTACAGAAAATAAACATAAAAAATGTCAATTGTCGACTTAAGGGAGTAGAACAAAAATTTATAATGTACTCACCCCCTTGTCATCCAAGATGTTCATGTCTGTCTTTCTTCAGTTGTAAAGAAATTATATTTTTTAAGAAAAACATTATATGGTGCCTGCAAGTTTGAACTTCCAAAATGCAGTTTAAATGCAACTTCAAAGGCAACTACACGATACCAACTGAGGGTCTTATCTAGCAAAATGATCTTTATTTCCTAAAAAAATGACAATGTATGTACTTTTTAACATCAAATGCTCATCCTGTCTAGCTCTGTGAACTCTGTGTACTCCAGTTCAAGATAGTTAGGGTATGTCAAAAAACTCCCATCTCATTTTCTCCTCCAACTTCAAAACATCCCACATTGCTGCAGAAGTACTGACCCAGTGTTTACAAAGTGAACGTGCAAAGAGGGTCAAACGCCCTTTCCAAAAAAAAAAAAAAGATAAAATTGTGATATAGGACGATTTTGAAGTTGGAGGAGAAAATGAGATTGGAGTTTTTCGACATACCCTAACTGTCTTGAACCAGAATACACAGAGTTCACGCATGCTGGACAAAACAAGCATTTGAGGTTAAAAAGTATATAAATTGTAAATGTTTTTAGAAAATAACTGTTTTTTTTTCTGCTAGATAAGACCCTTCTTCCTCAGCTGGGATCATTTAGAGCTCTTTGAAGCTGCATTTAAACTGCATTTTGGAAGTTCAAACTCGTGGGCACCATAGAAGTCCACTATATGGAGTGAAATCCTGAAATGTTTCATGGTGTATTTAGTCTTCTATTATTGATAATGTTATTTTGTAATATATATTTGGTATCCCTTATTTTTTTATTTTGTCCTAGTTACAAGTTACATGTACTGCATGCAACAGTAAACGATGCAACTAACCCTTAACTAATTTTAATCCTAACCCTATAGTAAGTACATGTTGTTCACTAACATTACTCAGTACTTAACTTTATAATTACATTGTAACCACACCTTAAAATAATGTTACCCTTTCTTCAGTGAGTCTCTCTGTTTTGTGTTTAAATGAATAAAACCATTTCCATCCTCAAAATCTGCCTGATCAGGCACTTTGTGCTTCACATGTTTCTTGAACAGAAGTAAAGTGAACTTCAGCAGTAGATTTACATCACTGCTGCAGTTTGATCAAATTAAAGAGTTTCTCTGTGAGAATGAGACGAGACGCGTCTGTGATAATGAGCTGAAAAGTTTAGTCGTCCTGCTTTCTAATGATATGTCACAGCATACAGTAAATCACACACACACACACACACACACACACACACACACACACACACACATCTAATGAAGCAAATATCACATACTTCTATTGTTGTTATATGAAGTCAATTATAATGAATAGAGACTAACCCAAACACTAACCCTGAAAGAAAACTTATTATTGTTATTGTGTTGTTAAAATTAAAAGAAAAAAACAATGACAATGTTTCATTAATGGATACAAACCAAGTTTGGTCTTAATGTTACTCTTGTTTCTAATTTCACTTAGATTATGGAAGCAAAATGGTTTGTGATTCGTCCATCACAATAAAGGAATAGTTCACCCAAAAATAAAAATGTCCTGTAAATTTGCTCATCCTCAGGTCATCCAAGATGTATAGTTTGTATCTTCATCAGATTTGTAGAAATGTGTCATTCCATCACTCACCAATGGATCCTCTGGAGTGAATGGGTGCCGTCAGAATGAGAGTCCAAACAGCTGATAAAAACATCACAATAATCCACAAGTAATCCACACCAATCCAGTCCGTCAGTTAAAATCTTGAGAAGACAAAAGCTGAAACAAATCCATCATTAAAATGTTTTAAAGTAAAATACAAGTCCATAATCTCTAATAATGCTTCCTCTCAGTGAAGTGCTCTGAAAATCTGCACAGATCAAGCACCGTTTATAAGCCAAAACAGTCTGAAACAGCTCCAAACTAATATGTGGCTGGATTTTGATGTAAAACAACAGGAGATGGACTTTTTCACTGGAGAAAGCCTTATTATGGATTAAGTAATAAAATAAAAACGCCTTGATGGATTTGTTTCAGCTTTTATCTTCTCAAGATGTTAACTGATGGACTGGAGATGTGTGGATTATTGTGATGTTTTTATCAGCTGTTAGGACTCTCATTCTGACGGCACCCATTCACTGCAGAGGATCCATTGGTGAGACAGTGATGGAATGACACATTGCTTAAAATCTGATGAAGAAACAACTCATCTACAACTTCACTCTTAAACATAAAGGTGTTTCACGATGCCATAGAAGAACCTTTTTTGTCTAAATGGTTCCATAAAGAACCTTTAACATCTGAAGAACCTTTCTGTTCCACAAAATGTTCTTTGTGGCAAAAGAAGGTTCTTCGGATTATAAAAAGGTAAGAAAGAGATGGTTCTTTGTGGAACCAAAAATGGTTCTTGGCATTGCTCTTATTTTTAAGAGTGTTGGACATCCTGAGAGCGAGCACATTTTCAGAATTTTTTTAATTTGAACTGCAGTGTTTAAAACTGAACCAGTAATGTAGTGTGGATAACAGTGACTAAACTTATGAGATTGTAGATCTACAATGAAATCCTGTGAAGGTTGTCTGGTGCTAAAGAGTGAATCTCGGTGGGTCAGTTATGACAGCCAGACTAAAGCTCCAGAAAATCTGAAATAAAAACCAGCCAGTAAAGGAGATCTCCTTAATCTCATGTTTGAGAATTTTACACTGAAATAAGTTTTAATGGAGGACACGAATAGACTTTTTCTGAAGTATCCTGGTCATCAGATGTTGCTCCTGAGAAACAAAGACTCCAGTAATCTCATGTAAGCCTCCTCTAGACTTTCAGAAGAGATCTCAACAATGTCCCAAACTGTGATAAAGTTTGCCACAATACCAAAGTCTGCAAAATCAGAAATCTTAATACGAATGTCATCAAATGATCTCAGCTGATTCGTATTTAAAATTGTAAAGCTCTATACACTTTGTGTACACTGGATGACAACTAGTGCCCCGTTTGGTTTTGATTTATCCTGAGGAGATTTAGGAGGAACATCTGAGACACTTTCAGAATAATAATTTCCTGATAATTTACTCACCCCCATGTCATCCAAGATATCCATGTCTTTCTTTCTTCAGTCGCAAAGAAATTAAGTTTTTTGAGGAAACATTCCAAGATTTTTCTTTTTTAGTGGACTTTAAAGGTGCCTTACGGTTTAAGGTTAAAAATGCAGTTTCAATGCAGCTTCAAAAGGCTCTAAACAATCCCAGCCAAGGAATAAGGGTCTTATCTAGTGAAACAATCGGTTATTTTCTTTCTAAAAATTATACACTTTTTAAGCACAAATGCTCATCTTGTCTAGCTCTGCGATGTGCACTTTGGTTCAAGACAGTTAGGGTATGTCACAAAACTCCTATCTCATTTTCTCCTGCAACTTCAAAATCAACCTACACTTTTAAAAATAAAGGTGCTTCACGATGCCATAGAAGAACCCTTTTTGTCTAAATGGTTCCATAAAGAACCTTTAACATCTGAAGAACCTTTCTGTTTCACAAAAGGTTCTTTGTGGCGAAAGAAGGTTCTTCAGATTATAAAAAGGTAAGAAAGTGATGGTTCTTTAAAGAACCTTTGACTGAATGGTTCTTTGTGGAAGCAAAAATGGTTCTTCTATGGCATTGCTGCCAAGAACCTTTTAAAGCACCTGTATTGAGTGTACATTGAGTTTGATCTTCTTTGCACGTTCACTTTGTAAACACTGAGTCGGTACTTCTGCAGCGATGTAGGATGATTTTGAAGTTGGAGTAGAAAATGAGATGGGAGTTTTTCGACCTTCCCTAACTGTACTGAACAGGAATACACAGAGTACAAATGCGCATTGCAGAGCCAGACAAGACGAGCATTTGAGGTTAAAAGGTATATAAATTATAACAATAACCGATCGTTTCACTAGATTAGACCCTTATTACTCAGCTGGGATCGTTTAGAGCACTTTGAAGCTGCTCTGAAACCGCATTATTAACCTTCAATCCATTGAGCACCACTGAAGTCCACTATATGGACAAAAAGTATGCAATGTATTCCTCAACAAAATTATAGGATATAAACATATAAACATCTTGGCTGAGATGGGAGTGAGTAAATTATCAGGAAGTGGAGTAATCTTTTAAGGCATGAGAAACACACACCTGTCTGTCACCACGCAGATCACAGCAGGTCAACACCCGTCTGAAGGTTACTGTAAGTGTTCGTCTGACGGATATAATGTGACACTTCACGTCTCTGTGGAACCACAGAGAGACAGACGCTCGGGACGAGGAAAGACGGGATTTCCAAACTCCCAGTTCAAAGACTTTGAGTTAATTAGTTTCTTCATAATCTGACGATACGCTGATACAAAGTGTGTACAAACACACACATCCTGATAGAGCAGCCACACTATTTGGACACTTACATTATATAACAAAATATCAAATCAAGCAACGTTTACTCCAAAGTAACCCAATCAGAACATTTGTCAGACAGAAGTTTGTAGATTTTGAAATGCTAAAACAATAGACAGAGTATTGAAGGTTTGTTTGTGGCTCAAACGAAGCCTATTATTAGAATTATAATTCTGACATTATTTGCATAATAAATTACAGAGGTAAGTTTTGGGTCAGAAAAATTATGTATGTGTCCCTTCTGTTCACCAAGGCTGCATTTAATTGATCAAAAATACTGAATAATTGTGAAATATTATTCTAATTTAAAATAGCTGTTTTCTATGTGAATATCTGTTCAAATGTAATTGATTTCTGTGATCAAAGCTGAATTTTAGCATCATTACTCCAAGGATTACACCTTCAGTGTCACATGATCCTTCAGAAATCATTGTAATATGCTGATTTGCTGCTCAAGAAAAACATTTCTGATTATTATTATTAATGTTGAAAACAGTTGTGCTGCCCGATATTTTTGTGGAAACTGTGATATATTTCATTTTCCAGGATTCCCAAATAAATAGAAAGTTAAAAAGAACAACATTTATTTGAATATATGAAACTTATAAATGTCTTTACTGTCACTTTTGATCAGTTTAATACATCCTTGAATAAAAGTATACATTTCTTTAAAGAACTGAAAATAAATTACTTTTAAAGTACAGTACTATTTTTTTTTAAATACTAAGATATACTGCCATTAATTTGTGCAGACTGTAATTTTACAGTAATTAAAAAAATAAAAATACTCAAAAAGTGAAATGTATTGTGGAGGAAATTGTGCTTAAATGCAAAGAAAATGTTATTATCCAAAAAAAACTTTATGGTTATAAAAATAAATTTCTTGCAAATATGATTTCTTTTTTAAATAAATGTATTTGAAATAAAAACGTTAAAAAAAAAAATAATAATAATAATAATAATTATATATATATATATATATATATCCTTTTTCTTTTGATTCAATGCTGAATTCTGACCCGGGTGTGTTTTGGTGAGACTCACCCTAATCTGTGCTCGCCCTGTATGTGACAAGAACAAACAACAGGAACATTTATTTGTTTTTGTGAAAACTTTGTTAGTTTTTACAGTTGATCCGTGATTCATAAGAAACAGAGCAACACGTTAATCTGAGATGTTCTTATTAGAAATCTGAAGGTGTTCGACACACACACAGACGGAGTGGAGCGGAGCGGAGGGAGCTGTCAGTAATCTCTTTATCACTGAATCATGGGGTGTGTGTGTGTAATATGTGGAGCTCAGTGGGAGCAGACGAGTGTTAAAGCGGTTACCTGCGCTGATCACACATTTATCAACATCATTTTAGCAGCAGAGACCTGCTCCGCTAACAGCTTCCTATCGCGGAAAGGGCATCGTAATGAATTATTGTTTTGCAGCTGGCTGGAAAATTGTACTTTCTTGTGAGCGGTGAGAGCAATAAATCACACCAGCACATCAGCTACTGGAGGACTGCTGACTGCTGGAGTTTCAGTCTGCGACACACACACACACACACACACACACACACACACACACACACACACGACACTGACCAGAGATCAGACGCACAGAGACAGATCCGTCCCACACAACTCATGCCCGACTGGAGGAGCGCCGGACTCCAAACCGGCCCGTAAACCTCAGTCAGGTAATTACAGTTACTATACAGTAGTGGCCATAAGTGATGAGGATATTTCTCAATATTTGCTTTCAATGACCATATAAGACCAAAATATATTGGGAACATATTTATTTAATTTATTTATATGTTTTTGTACAACACAGTCATGTTTCATTGCGTTACTACAAATGAATCATTTGAGTGTTTACATTAGTTTTACAACTATGAAATATACTTACAAAATATTTGAATGAAGAGCAAAGATGTCAATTTTCCTAGAAAATAATCCTAATCATAAAAATAATAATCAATTAATCAGTGCTTGAAATAAAATTAATGCTAACTCAATTTAGATTTATTTATGTACTTATTTTTTTCCATTCATTTAATTATATTATATTTTATTATTTATAATTTTTTCTGCCAAGGCTAAATTGACCAAAATACCAAAACAAACATTACTAAATAATTAAAACATAGTAATAACTACACATTTAAAATAAAATAAATAAAACATATGTTAACATTAATTTTATTTCAAGCACCGATTATTGATTGATGGATTGATTATTAATTTAATTTAATTTAATTTAATTTAATTTAATTTAATTTAATTTAAATACAACATAATTACCAAAACTTTAACTAAAATTAAAGTGAAAACAGAAAAAAAAAACAAATTCAGTTTTAGTGGACCTACAGGCAGAGACTGAATTTAACCTTTATCCCGCAGACAGCATTCAACTGTATTTTTCATAATCTTTATTAAAATACAGTATTTTTGTTCTCATGATGATGAGATTGACAGTTTTTCATTGCGTATTTGTGACTAAATTCTACATTTAGTCAAACCTCTTATGATACATTTTCCACTGAATTAAAAGTTGTTATGTGACGGACATTTTCTTAGACTGTTTTGTTTGATTTGCTCAAGGTCTGATTATTTGGGAACATTTTTTAAATGTAATTTAAGGCATATTTGAGTTTTTGTAAAGCTAGTAGCAAACCGATGCATTTCACTCATCAAAAACAACAATAATTCACATTTGGTACCTGCAAGTGCTCATTTTTCACCCTACTTAGACAAAATGTCTTAATTTCTCAAAACTACTCTCAAAAATAAGACTCATAAATGTCAATGAAGCGACACTTTTGTTTGTGGGTACAGCTAAAATTCTCTCAATTCTCTGGCTTGGTTTTCTCAAAGTTACTTGCAGTAATATTAATAGAATATTATCTGGTCTTTAGTAATTTTCTCAAAACTTTAGCACAAAATCAAATGTAATATTGTGTCTACAACATTTTAGTTTTGAATAGTTTCGTTTTTACATGTAACAATGTTTTTGAAGATTCCGAAAACATTTAAAAGTTCCATTAATGTTTGTGAAATGATAAAATGCAATGTTAAAGACATTAAGATGTCAACGTCAAAAGAAATTTACAAAGTGATTTTATGTCCATAGAAAGCACATACAATTTAAGTAAAGTGTCAGTGTACGTCAAATTTTGGTTAAAATAATGTTACATTGTCATTCAGTGTAACACAATATTTATGTAAAAATAAAAAAAAAACATGCTTATTCTGACTTGTGCATATTAAAATATATAAAAGAAATTGAGAGCATAATAAATTGTATTGTGTTTTAAATTAGTAAAAATTCTTACTGACAAATGGGCAAAACCTAGGATACTTTTAAAAATGTAGAATTACAACTAATTAGTATTTGGAGTAAAGTATCTTTTAATGTCTTTTTTCCCCCGGTAAATATGCCTGAAAAGACTGTTAGACTGAATGACATTTTAGTGCGTGTCTTCTGTAAATTAGGGAAAAATGTATGCTATGTAGTTTTTTGCTCAGAAAAACAAAAACAAAAATGCAATTAAATTAAACAGAAAACTTTTAAATATATAAAGCAGTATTACACTTTTTTTATCTTTGACCCTTAAACATTTTCTTAAAAAATGACTTTTTCAAAAAACATTTTGAAATAACACTTTTCTAACATACTGAGAATGTTCATAGAACACATGTTTGTTAGATGGGTATGTACTAACATCAGGCTCTGGAGTCACAGATCTCTGCACTGTTTCTTATTGGACACGCTGATGAAACCCAATCCAGCCGCCGCTCTATAATTTATCGAAGGCCTGCGTTTGGTTTGTGTGAAGGCCTAACCTGACGGGAGTCTGGACGGCAGCCAGACGTTAAACAGGTAATGAGAGTGTTTATCAGACACGGCACAAGGTGGGAAAAGCGTTTCATCAGACAGCGGATCAAAGCGCTTCACGTTCCCGCTCTATTCCCACACGCTCTGCAGAAACAAAGCTGCGTTAACGGATGAAAGCGGCGGGAGAGCGAGTAAACGCAGGGGGGCATTTGTCAGTCCTATCTGATGCAGGAGAACATTACAGCATTATTTGCTGCTATCTGTAGGTGAGCAGCGGCCGTTCTACTGAAGTCATCCCGCGGCTGCAGATAAGGTGACGCGCGGACACTCGACGGACGAGCCGCTGGCTATTTCTGAAGCGTGGAAACATGAACCTGCAGCGCAGACCTGTGAATTTTTCTCCGCTGGCATCATAATCTTCTTGAATTACAGCAGCAGAAACTCTTTCTGAAGGACTCGTCTGCTCAGATTACTCACATAAAAGAGTTTCTCACTGGCTCTGTCAATTTTTTATGTGGAGTAATGTCTTAATGAATCACTCACAATATTGACCTGCATTCGGTTTTAAGAAAGAGTCAATTTGGATTTCATGTTTTCATAATTTTAAATTTTACTTAGTAAAAAACAGTAGTGAGATCCAATCTGATTGGCTGGTTTTATGCAATCACTGTATGCAGTTATACTGTACAGTATTGGTTTGTCTGGAAACAAATGAGGTGAATGATTTCATGTTGTTTTATCAGCATGAACAATCCTAAGTCATGTTTAAGTTCTCAGGCTATAAAGACATTTCTGAAGATGAAACAGTAATTGGATTTAGGACAAATAGCATTATTTTTAGTGCTGGGCAATGATTAATTGGACTAATCGCATCCAAAAGAATTTTTGTGCACATAATATGTGTGCGCTGCTTATATTTATTATGTATATATATAAAGACACACACATGCAGTATTTATTTTGAAAATATTTACATATATATAATATAAAATATATACATTTAAAGTATATTTAATATATAATCATATTTTTTCTTTAAAAAATACATGCATGTGTGTATTTATATACACATATACTGTAAAAAGTGAAAAGTTGGATCAACTTAAAAAAATTACTTCAATTGGTAACACCTAAAAATTTAAGTTGATTGACCAAACTTAGATAATCTTAGTTCAATCAACTTAATTTTTTTTTAGGTGTTACCAATTGAAGTAATTTTTTAAGTTGATCCAACTGTTCACTTTTTACAGTGTAATACATGTGTATAATAAATATATACAGTACACACATATACATTATGTACACAAAAACTTTTATTTTGGATACGATTAATTGTTCCTCTATTTCCGTCAATGAATTAAAAAAAAAGGTTATTGCAACTTTTTTTATCTGACAATTCTGACTTTTTGTCTCAGAATTAAATAATACAAACT
Source organism: Garra rufa (assembly GCF_049309525.1). NCBI lineage: Eukaryota > Metazoa > Chordata > Actinopteri > Cypriniformes > Cyprinidae > Garra > Garra rufa. Next base: position 1,032,029 of record NC_133372.1, on the reverse strand, counting down.
CGCAATCCGGCAAGTTTATGACACAATTCTAAGAAAGAAAAGGCACAATTGTGAAATGTAAACTTGCAATTGTAAGAAATAATAATGTAAGAAGTAAGAATTGTGATTTTTTTTTTTTTTTTTTTTTCAGTGGTGGCTTCCATATTGCCCAGCACTAATTATTTTGTAACATTTTTTATGTATTATTTTTGTTTTAATGGGAAACCTTAATATAGCTGAAAACGTTTTCTGGTTTGGGACAAAATTCTGCAGTTAAAATATTAAAATTTTAAAAAATGAATGAATTAATTAAATTTAATTAAATAAAAAAAAAAAAAAAACATGGTTCAGTGGTTAAAGCTAAAGATAAAACTTAAAGGGAACAAAAATTATAAATATTTTCAACTTTATTAAATATAAACAAGCTAGATGATGTTTTTTTTTGGATGACAGAATATTATGGAATGTTCTATTTTTTAATGTGGAAATTTCACAGAATTCAACAGATTTAAAACAGTAATATATAAATATTATTACAATTTAAAATAATTGTTTACATTTTAATTTTCAAAATGTGATTTATTCATATTCCCTAAGGTGGTACAAAATCATTATTTTATAAAGACGGATACAGATCTTGACGTGTTTGAAAACAGCACACCTTGCACAAAGCTATTTTTTCTTTTACGTCAGATAATTTATGTCTAAACATCTTTTCCTACTTACTCCAAAGAACATGGGAAATGTGCCTTTATTGCTTCGCAAAAGTAACAGGACACCAATTTGCAGCTTATTTGTGGAAAGTGGCATTTGTGTGAGAGTTTATTGCAGAATCAGCGTTCTCAGCTCCTCTGCCATTAGTTTCTCTCAGAGCTGCTGTTTGCTCACAAAACTACGAGAGGGACACGCCAAGAGACAAATGGAAGAGGGGGAACCCGGATAAATGACACAACAGGCTTCATTTCTTAATGCAAAACGCTTTAGTTGCTCAGAAACGCCATTAAAACCCTCCCACAGTTTACAGGCGGCCGCTAAAACGATCCCCCGCTAAAAGTGTGATGGCAAGATGCTAAGTAGATTTCAGCAGGATGGGACGCAAAGTCGTGTGATTTCTCAGAGCTGCATTATGTAGACGAGAAGACAGAATTAGTGGGATTGTATTCGTAATGGCCAGTAATTACAGGAACCCAAACGGGTCGAGTTACACAATCCCCTGATCATTTACCATCATAAACCTCAGAGGACCAACACCAGACACCAGAGAGACACACAGAGAGAGATGGATGAATGAAAGAAAGAATGAAAAGAAAGAAAAGAAAAGAAAAGAAAAACAGAAAGAAACAAAAAGAAAGAAAGAAAAGAAAAACAGAAATAAACAAAAAGAAAGAAAGAAAAAAAGAAAGAAAACAGAAAGAATGAAAAATAAATAAAGAAAGACAGACAGAAAAAAAGAAAGAAAGAAACAGAAAGCATGCAAGAAAAAAGAAAGAAAGATAGAAAAGAAAAGAAAACAGAAAGAAACAGAAAGAATGAAAAAGAAAGAAAGAAACAGAACGCATGCAAGAAAAAAGAAAGAAAGAAAGAAAGAAAGAAAGAAAGAAAGAAAGAAAGAAAAGAAAAACAGAAAGAAACAAAAAGAAAGAAAGAAAGAAAGAAAAGAAAACAGAAAGAATGAAAAATAAAGAAAGAAAGACAGACAGAAAAAAAAGAAAGAAACAGAAAGCATACAAGAAAAAAGTAAGAAAGATAGAAAGAAAAGAAAAGAAAAACAGAAAGAAACAAAAACAAAGAAAGAAAAGAAAAACAGAAAGAAACAAAAAGAAAGAAAGAAAGAAAGAAAGAAAAGAAAACAGAAAGAATGAAAAATAAATAAAGAAAGAAAGACAGACAGAAAGAAACAAAGCATGCAAGAAAAAAAAGATAGAAAGAAAAGAAAACAGAAAGAAACAGAAAGAATGAAAAAGAAAGAAAGAAACGCAAGAAAAAAGACAAAAAGCAAGAAAGAAAAAAGAAAGTAAGCAAGAAAGAAAAGACAAAGTAATGAAAAGAAAAAGAAAGAAAGAAAGAAAGAAAGAAAGAAAAACAGAAAGAAAGAAAGAACTTTTTTACTCTTACAAACTATTTATTTTATCATTAAAAACTATTTCACATACACATAAGAAATGTATAACTCCCTACTAGTTAAAAAAGAGGTTTTCATTCTCTATAAAAAAAACTATATATATAATATATTCATAATATTCATATTCCAGTCGAATCCTAGATTTAACTAAGGCTTTAACAAATTGACCATATTGACTTCCCGACCTTCCTTTTTAACTCTATAAGCCTTCCAAATGGCCAAGTTTGCCTGTCCAAACAAAAAGTTGGAAAAAGTACAAATGTCCTTCTCACTGTGAGAGTACTCATACCCTTAAATAGTGCCTTTGAGAATTTTAAACCTAGCCTACCAAAAATACCATCTAAAATGCTGAACAGTTTACAGCATTCACAGAAAAATGAAACATGGTATCAAGTTCATTACACACAGGACAAACTGAAGAAGCTGGAAATTTACATTTATACAAAAACACCTTTGTGGCCAATGAGCAATGTAAAATTTGCCACTGTAAATCACTAGCGCTTTTGGGGTTTTTTATACAATGAATGCCTAGAAGGTGATCTTATTTGTTGCATAACTTTCAAGAAAGAAAGAAAGAAAGAAAGAAAGAAAGAAAGAAAGAAAGAAAGAAAGAAAGAAAGAAAGAAAGAGTCTTGCTGTGCCAAACACATCTCATCCATCATCTTTGAAGGAGCACCAGGTGACCTTTGACCCTTATAAAAACAGCAGCATCCATCACCAGCGCTTTGGGTAATGTGGTTAACTACCTACTTCCTGTGTGTGTGTGTGTGTGTGTGTGTGTGTGTGTGTGTGTGTGTGTGTTTCAGGTGTGTGAGTATGATCTGTCACCGATCTGTGTGTTATCAGAAGAACATGAGAAATGGAGAGCTGATAACTGCTCAGTCTCTCTCTCTCTCACACACTCACTGTATTTCTCTCTGTTCTTGAGGAAACACAATCTCTGAGTCCAGCATTTATTTTAGAACTTTTTAACGCACATGAAGTTATCAGAGTAAGATCTCTGAGATCTAATGGAAAACTGTACAGCCAAAGAAACAGACAGACACAGAAATAGAGAGACTCTTTCATTTCTCTGCTACAGATGCTTTCATCACTTCTGCTGATGGACTTCATTTAAAGGAAGGAAAAACTGTCTTCATAATGTTTCATCAGAGTCTAATAACTCGCTCTGCCTGCATAACTCTTATTTTTCATCAATCCGTCACATAGAGACACTTTTCACCATCCAATCACCTCCTTGTGGATAAATCCAGTCCCGCCCTGCACTCAATGCCTTGTTTTACACAGAAATACAGCAGTGAAATGAGTGGAGAACAGCGTTTTACAAAAACATTTTTCAATCAGTGAGGCTGTTCATAATTATTACTCAAAAATATATCAAAATTAAGTGAGTTTATGCCATTAGAGTAAGAAAAATGCACATGTTCTCTGATGTATTTATTTATTGTATATTTGTCCTAAAAAAGACAAAAACAAAATACAAAATTAGCCAAAAATATGTTACCATGTTTACATTCCATTTCAAAAATACAATGATTTTTCTCTAAAATAAGAATCAAAAAATGTATCTGGACTGCATTTATGAAACATAATCAGATTATTTTAGGGCAAACTATTTGGACATAAATGATCTGAACTGTGTGTACAAATAATTTACACATAATGTTTGTGTACTGCTTGTGTTCTCATGAGATGCAGTGAGTTCAGTTTTCAGACTATAAAGACAAGATTTATTTATGACAAATTATATTATTTTTAGTGCTGGGCAAAGATTAATTGTGATTAATCGCATCCAAAATAAAACTGTTCGTGTACATATGTGTGTGCTCCGTGTATATTTATTATGTATATATAAAGACACACATACAGTATATATTTTGAAAATATTTACATGCATACAGTATATTTATATTCATATAGTTTATAGTATATATACATATGTTAATATATAAACAACATTTTTCTTAAATATATACATGCATGTGTGTGTCTTTATATATGCATAATAAATATACACAGTAAGCACGCATATATTATGTACACAAAAAAAAGTTTATTTTGGATGTGATTAATCGTTGCCATAAAAAATTTAAAAAAAAAACAGTAACCTTAATATAGCTTTTTTTAAATATAACTTTCTGGTTTACAGTTAAAACAAACAAACAAAAAATAATAAATAATTAAACAAAATACATAAAAGATAGAACATGGTTCAGTGGTTACAGCTAAAGATAAAACTTAAAAAAGGGGGAAACTTAAAAATGCTATTACCTTTATTAAATGTAAACAAGCTAGATGATGGTTTTTTTTTTGTTGTTTTTTTTTTTGGATGGCATAATTTTATGGACTGTTCCATTGTTTAATGTGGGTAAAATGTTTGCATAATTCAAAATATTTCACAGAATTCACAGAACAGTCACATATTCTGCAAACAAGAGTATTTTACTTAACCCAATGGCAGATCTTTTTACTTATTTCAACCAAAATGCACTTAATATATATATATTTTTAAATATCTTATGTCATTTTACTTACCTAGTAAATGCATCTTAATTTAAGTGTTTAGATATTTTGACTAGAAACAAGACAAAAATATTAGGCAAGATA